>NC_062282.1:161643384-161757447 GCF_902655055.1 Lutra lutra | reverse complement strand
TTGCCCATTTCATATCACATAGATGAATCTTGAGGGAAATTATATTAAGTAAAAGAAATCAGAGAAAGATAAATCAGCATGATATTTCTTATATGTGAAATGAAAAGAAAAAAATCATGAGAAAGATCAGATTAGTTGTTGCTAGGGGTGTGGGTTCAGCAGTTGGGGGTTCAGTGTGTAGGTAGTCAGGAGGGCAAATCTGTAACTATAAGTTGTAATGTACACATGGTAACTATAGTCAATAATATTGTATTGTATATTTGAAAGTAAATCTTAAGATTTTCACCATAACAACAAAATAGTATTCAATCATTGGATGTGTTAACTAAATTTATTATGACAATCATTTCTACACACACACACACACATATATAATTATGTAGTAATCTTAAATTTATACAATATTGTATATGTATGTATCAATTGTACCTTAATTAAGCTAGAAATAAAACATATAGCAATGGAGAGGGGAATGGCATTTACCACTAACTGTATGAGGTGATGTATTTGAACACAAGTCCATCTGCTCTATGTACAGCTAATCCAAGCACTGAAAAATAAGGTGTACGGAAGGAAAATAGTTTATTCAAGAGAAAGTCAAACAGGAGGACAGGAGAGCAAACTCAAATCTGCCTCTCTGAATGGGGAAAAATAAATATTTTTATAATCATAAGGGTTGAAATTATGTATTATTCATTAAAAGGGCAGAGACACTTATAACTATTTATGAGGAACAATCAGGCATAAGCATTGAGTAAACATGTACTTCACATATATCCTCCGTTCATTTTGGGGTGGTGACTTAGCACAAGAACAAGGCAAAATTCAGCCCCTGATGTCAGGAGGTTATTTTAAGTCAAGGAGAAGGGGATATGGGCTTGTTGTGCTGGTATAAACTGGATTGATTCTTAGGCTTGTTATTGCTAGGAGGAATGAAGGGCTTCCTTGTTCACAGGCTGAAACCATATGGGATGCCCTTCAATCCGGGCTTCTTCAAAGACAGCTAGTAAGTTTGTTAGTGGAGTCTGAAAAGACACAACAAATGATTAGGGGTAAACAGTTTCCTGAGAAATAAGCTTTAAACTTTCAGCTAGTTTCAACTTCATTAACCCTACAGGACATAGGTTCAATGATAGATATGTTAATTAGTTTGTTTTTGTTGTCATTCCACAATATATGTATATCAAAACACCACATTGCACAACCTAAATATTTATAACTTTTATTTATCAGTTAAACTTCAAAAAAGCTAAAAAAAAAGTTACAGGCTTACAAAATATTTTCACATTAATTCTCATAGCAACTTACTAATGGAGTCATTATTTCCCTAAAGGTATGGGGGAGGGGGAACAAAGCTAAGCTGAGGATCAGAGTGATTGTGATATGTTAACTCATGAAATTTCCATCTTGAAATGAAACAACTTTCTTTTCTTATTACAAATGAGACAAAGCTCCAATAAAATGATTTCCAGATGACATCATGCTATTGGCTTACTCCACCTAATATCTAATACACAAGCTGGAAAATCAAGAAGATTTCAAAAGACTGAGCCAGTGTCAGTGGGGTCTGAGACTGCTTCTGGGGTATCTGGCACTTGGAAGCTGTTGATCCAATCCCCAGAGGTGACTGAGACTACCCAGTAACCGTATTGAAAGTAACCATATTGAAAACCATATTGAAAGTTCCTGCAAGCCCTGAGCTAATGGGAATACCAAGTTAACAACCATTACTTAGCACCTCTACAGGTAAGACTGTGTGTAAAGGTTCTGTCTATCCATATGTTCTTCACCATGATGGACATACATCTGGAGATCTGCCTGCTTATTTTTGCCCTGCCTGATTCCTGATAATTTATTTAATTATTTATCTGGGGAAAAGAGAAACCATGTTTCTCCACATCAACTACATATTAGAACCAGGGTGGGGAGAAAGCTTAAATTACTAATGGCAGCGTTACATCACCCTGATCTTGGATGAGGAAGATAATTTCCATGTGCATTATTAAGATCCACCACTAGGAACCCTATTATCAGCTACCACTACTTGATGATCAATGAAATAATTCTTTATTCATTGTTTTCCACACTTGCCTGGTGGTAAGGATAAAAACCTGAGACCTTGATAAACACCCACTTTCCTCACCCATTCTGGAAATTTTATTTTTTATTAAGTTTTTCATTTTAATTCCAGTATAGTTAGCATACAGTGTTATAATCGTTTCACGTGTACAATATAGTGATTCAACAATTCCATACCTCACCCAATGCTCATCATGACAAGTACACTCCTTAATCCCTATCAACTGCTCAACCCATCCTCCAACAAACATCCCCTCTGGTAAGCATCAGTTTGTTCTCTTTAGTTAAGTGTCTGCTTATTGGTTTCTCTCTCTCTTTCTCTTTCGTTGTTCATTCGTTTTGATTCTTAAATTCTACATGTGAAGGAAATCACACAGTATTTGTTTTTCTCTGACTTATTTCACTTTGCTTTATACTATCTAGCTCCATTTATGTCGTCACAAATGGCAAGATCTTATTATTTTGTATGGCTGAATATTATTCCTGTGTGTGTGTGTGTCCCACATATTTATTCATTCATCAAACAATGGACACTTGGGCTGCTTCCATAATTTAGCTATTATAAATAATGCTGCTCCTGTAATCCAGTAATTGCACTACTGGTTATTTACTCAGAAAATACAAACACAGTAATTCAAAGGAAAACATATACCTGTCCCTGTCATTTTAGATTCAGTTTTCCTGTAATCCCTATGTCTTCATAATCCTCAGATAATTTCTACAATTTGAACAGGGAGACACTTGTCCAGAAAATAAGCCACAGGAGTAATTTGGGCTATTTTTACCCAGTAACACTGTGGGAGGGACAGTGCAGCAATTGTCAGTTGTGACTTCAAAATAATTAAGGAACAAATTTGTTGTTTTTGAGATCTTTCCTCTGTTCTTTGTCAGTTTCTAACAAGGATTTGACAGCACAAGTTCTCCGTTTAATCCAGCATCTCATTATTTAATCTTGATGATTAACAATGCAAAGATTAGCCTCAATGAGAAGTCAAATATGTGAACTTCACAAAGGCCAAGCCAGGCATCCAAATGCCACCAAGGTTAGAGCTGCAATGAACACCACAAAAGAACCTAAGGATTTCAGGCAAGACTGAGCATGAATGACAGTGTTGGTAGGGATACTCATTGAAAATTCATACTAATGTGAGAACTTTTTTTTTTTTAAAGAGTTTATTTATTTATTTGACAGACAGAGATCACAAGTAGGCAGAGAGGCAGGCAGAGAGAGAGGTGGAGGCAGGCTCCCTGCGGAGCAGAGAGCCCGATACGGGGCTCGATCCCAGGACCCTGGGATCATGACCTGAGCTGAAGGCAGGCGGCTTAACCCACTGAGCCACCCAGGTGCCCCTAATGTGAGAACTTTTTGATTTTCTATTTTTATCTCATTGAGTCTGATACTACATTTATAACCCATGGAGAACAGAAATAGTCTTCCCCTATATTTTTTCCGTGTATATATTTTCCATAAAGAATTTTTACTTTCTGATATAATTCTCAACTGCCTTTACAACAGTTATTCCTTTGATCTGCCTTTCATAGAATTAGAATGCTCCCATTTCTTTGCAGAGAGTAAAAATTCCTGAAATGCAAGGAAATAGAAAACTCTATGTCTAGTTGGAATCAAATCTGCTTCCCCAGGTTTAAAAACATTTAAAGGAATCAGTATACTTTTGTAATTAAAGACAGAACCCCATACATATAAATGCTATGCACAAAAGTGTTTTTATTTTTTATTTATTTTTAACATCTTAATTTAATTTTATTTTTTCAGTGTTCCAAGATTCATTGTTTGTGCACCACAGCCAGTGCTCCATGCAATAAATGCCTTCCTTAATACCCACGACAAGGTTAACACATCCCACACCCATCTCCCCTCCAAAACCCTCAGTTTGTTTCTCAGAGTTCAAAGTCTTATTTTAAAAAATTGTTTATGGTTTTACAATGATAAATGAAAACTTTAAGCTTCTCCAGTAAACACATTTTTTGTTGTTCTTTTTTTGTTAGACAGTGAGTGAAAAACAACATACTGGGATATAAAGTCTTGGAAGACCATCTAAATTATGTACAAATAAATGAATCATCTCACATATAAGTATCTCTTTACACACACACACACACACACACACACACACACACACACACACACAGTTCCATACACGGATTCCAAATAATTTCAATTAAAAAAACCAATGCCTTAAACACATTTATACATACATTTCTTTCCTCTAAAGAAAATAACCCACGCACTTATGTGAAACATTCCCACAAACCAAACACATTCCAAGAGATTGATCCTGATTCCTTCTCATTTCTGTCTTTCTATCCCATATCCTGCTTTGCTCTCCTTAGTAATTTCTTTCCAGCATATCTTCTGCACTTCCTTCATCAACATTTCCATTGCCCTGGAAGAGTTTTTGATTCTTATTTTTTTTTAAATGTGAATATGATCTATAGTTACTGTCTTTGGGAGATGAAGGATGACCATACCTTCTGTTCTCTAGATTTAGTTAATTACTCACAGATATATTCTGCTGTGATACCTTTGGACAAGAACCATCCTTGCCTCCTTTTCACACAGTACCCTTGCCATGGAATTTCACTTACATTCACCAACATTCTACTACAAATGATTATCTGATGCCAAACCCATGTTTAGAAATTTTATTCCCAATTCTCAATAAGTTTTTCTTCTTGGTATTCTCTTTATCTGTCTAAGTAAGCAAAGATCTTTAATCTCTTCTTGTGGATTGGAAGGTATTTTTGGTATTAATTATAAAGGTATTTAATTTCAGTAAAAGGTAAAAATAACTTTAGTTACATCATCTTGCCTGCACAGGTGACTGTAGTTTGAGAGTAAGATACACTTGACCAATATTCAATTAGGTTCCAACTATCTGGTTTTTGACCCTAAGCTCACTTATTTCTTGAATGTACACTTCTGCATCTATAGCGTAAAGCAAAAGCTATCTGTTACTTCTATTTTAGGAATTGTCATTGATGCTCCAACTAGATAATGTTTGTAAACTGTCAGGTTATATATACGTTCAAATATATAGATTATATATATATATATATGTATATATATGTATATATGTATATCTATATATGTTATTATCTATATTATATAAATACTATACATAGAGAGATATATATCTATCATCTATCTATCTATATTTATATCGACTAAGCCTCATTGGATAATTGCTTTTTTCTCCCAAGTACATCTCTATCAATCACTCCTTGAACTAAGCATGTCCTTCTTGTCATGTCAACTATACTGTACAATTAAAATGAGTATTTACAATATCACCCAGTGAGTGAGTTTGACTATACTTTAATAGACCAACAAAATAAATTACAAACAAAAAACTTCACCTGGGCAGATATCTGAATCCCTACTAATTTACTGACTCTTGGAGAAGAGTCATCATGCAATATGTCTTTGCTTGTTCCTGGAAGTATTATATCTGATCGATCCATCTGGAATTCCAATGATATTCATGTCCCATCCATGTGGCTCACTGAGCAATAACATTGGAATTTTTGTTCTTCATCTGGTCACTCCATCCAGTTTGGAATCTAAAAAAGAAGAGAGAGATTCTGCTGAAAAATCTGCACTTCAAGGATCAGAATTAAGGTACAGCAGGTTAGATTTCATTTACAACATCAACCAACTCATATGACAGTTAAAAAACACAGCATTGACATGTGATGTCAGACTGGTGTAAGGTGGTATCTCATACATCTGCCTGACATCACATTTCAATTATTATTATTATTATATGGTTTCATATGTGGAATATAAAATAACACTGGATAGGATCATAGGGTAAGGGAGAGAAAACTAAATAAGAAGTCATTGGAGAGACCCTTAACTATAGTCAACAAAATGAGGGTTGCTAGAGGGGATGATGGTGGGGGATGGACATTAAGGAGGGTGCATGATGTGATCAGTGCTAGGTGTTATATACAACCGCTAAATTAGTGAACACTACATCTGAAACTAAGGATGTACTATATGTTGGCTATTTGAATTTAAGTTAAAATATTCTTTAAAAAGAAATGTGGTATCAGAATACCAAAATAGTGGTAAACTTAGAACAAAAATGAAAAAAAAAAACATGGTTACCAGCTGAAATGTGAAAGTATTTAATTAATTAGGTTTGGCACTGAATTATCTTAAGATTGTAGACTATTTCATAAGAGGAGATCTTAAGTTCTAAACCAGTCATTCTTACGTGTTTTGGTTAAGGAACAATGGATAGTCACTATTTAAAGAATGACAAAATAACAAAATCAGATTTTATTTTATTGGTGAAAATGATGTCTTGTCATTTAATATGGTGAATAGTAGAAATTAAATCCTACAAGTGTATTTAAGTATGATCAAAATATGTGGATTAGCTTAAAAAATATTTTGAAGTTTGCATTCTCCACTCAGTCAGGAGGCAGGATGGTATACATCCTTTGCCTTTAGATATGAAAGTCTAAACGAAACTTCCCAGCCAGACCATATACAGCCTTAAGCTTTGGATTCTGTTTGCCCAATGCTGGCTTTCTGGATGACAGAGCCTGCCTCTCATGTCTGAATTTTTTTCCCTAAAGTAAGTCTTTTGTGTAAGATGTAGTGAGAGCTTCTAGGAGGACAATGACTTCATTGAGCTCAAGATCAGGTCCCATAAAATTTTTTGTGAGCCTGCCTGTTCATACATATTTGGTTAATGAATGTTGATATGATTGGCAGATTTATTCCTAAACTTGCTTTCTTTTAATTGTTTTCCATTGGTATGGGGAAAAGGGCTAACAATTTCTCTCCTCAATACATCATTGGCTACTTCTGTGGTCTTCAAGTCACACACACATGCACACACATTGTGATAGATTTATAAGAAGGAGTAGTAAAATTCATAGCATGTGACAGTGTTGCTACTGATTGGAAAGTTTGCAGTTGTGAAATAAAAACTAATGGATTACATAAAGTAACTGGTATAACTTAGTTTATTAAGGTGGCTCCCTGAAGAAATAAAATGTTTTGGAGTTGATCATTTCTTAAGTTTTCATGCAAAGGAATCAAGCTGGTATTCATTTTGATGACTAAATTTAACTCTGAGAATCAAACACTATTGAAAATAATAAATGTTTAATTTTAAAAAGAAAATGCAGAGCATTTTAATCACCTGACATCTATTAAAGTGTCTACATCAGGATGTATAAGGTATTTTATCAGATTTATAGACTCAGTCAATCAATTTGACATGACACAAAATGATGGCAATCATTCCTCTACTGTCTGGGGTCACACTTTGAAAGTTCTGTGGTTATCCAAAGTTATCCAAAGGTGTCAGCCAGTTTGGTTAGTTATGACTAAGACAGGTATGGAAGATAATTAATGCATGTCTCTGTGTTGCTAAGAAAAGAATGTAACATAGTGTCCAGATGTTATTCCTGACTAAGCGCCCCATAACTTGGCCAGGAATAGCCTTCTCATAGTGTGGTCCATTTCACCAACAATAATTTGTGCTCTTCTTGGAAATGCAGATTTCAGTAACTCATCCTAAGCCTAAGCATTGAATTTTCTGGGAATAAGGTCTGGAATCTGTATTTTAGCAAGCAATCCAAGTGTTTCTACTGGACAGTAAGAACTGAAAGTCATGAATTAAAGCTTAAAGTGGTTCAAAGATCCAAGTACAAAGAGTAGAGAAAGGAAGTAGAAAGAACCTGCTGGCTGAGGGACTCTTCCAACTACAGGACAGAAGTTACTGATTTTCACCAAAGCTTGTTAAAAGTTTTATCTGCATAAAATACTCCAAAAACTGATGGAAGATACCTCTTTCAGATGCCCATATCCCTTTTTCTGGAGGATCAAGCTGGCATAGATACAAAGGTTAATTGGGTAGAAGCCATAAAATACTTGAGGCAATTTCTTTATATTTCTCTCTATGTAAGTGAAATAAAATTTAATGTAAGCTGACTTTAAAATACAGTAAGGATGTAAATCACATTTTCAAGGTGTTCTTTTGATGGCCGAGTAACCAAATCTTAGATTGCTTCCATATCCTGGTTATTTTAAGTAAATACACTGCAATAAAATAAGGGTGCACATATATTTTCAATTTAGTGTTTTCATTTTCTGGTAATGTTCCATAGTGAGACTAGTGGGTTGTATGGTATTTCTAATTTCACTTTTTGAGGTACCTTTATATTGCCTTCCACAGTGGGTTACCAACATGTTACATGTTTGTCAATACTAGTGTGAGGATTCCTTTTCCTTCACAACCTTGCCCACACTTTTATTGCTTGGACATTTTTATGCTAGACATTCTGAAGTTGTAAGGGATAAGTCACTTGGTTTTGATTTACCTTTCCCTGATGACAAGGGATGATAAGCATTTTTTCATATATCTGTTGGCCATATGTACATTTTCTTTGGAAAATATCTATTCAAGTTTTCTACCCAGGCAAATTCTACCAACACTATTTTTTGTTTTTATTTAAATTCAATTAATTAACATAAAACGTGTTATTAGTTTCTGAGGTAGATTCAAGTGATTCATTAGTCTTATATATGCCCAATGCTCACTACATCTCATGCCCTCCTTAATGTCCATCATCCAGTTACCCTCACCCCTCAACTGTTCCCCTCCATCAACCCTCAGTTTGTTTCCTATGATTAGGAGTCTCTTATTGGTTTATCTCCCTCTCTGATTTCATCTTGTTTTATTTTTCCCTCCCTTCCCATATGATCCTCCATTTGGTTTCTTAAATTCCACATATGAGTGAGATCATATAATGATTACTTTTCTCTGATTGGCTTATTTTGCTTAGAATAATCCTCTAATTCATCCATGGTTGTTCCAAATGGCAAGATTTCATTTTTGATGGCTGACTAGTATTCCATTATATATATCCCATTCCAGCATATATCGCCACATCTTCTTTATCCATTCATCTGTTGATGGACAATCTTTCCATCTGTTGATGGTCTCTTTCCATAGTTGGCTATTGTATCATTGTCCACTATAACATTGGGGTGCAGTGTGCCCTTCAGTTCACTACTTTTGTATCTTTGGGGTAAATAGTAGTGAAATTGCTAGGTCATAGTGTAGTTCTATTTTCAACTTTTTGAGGGACCTCCATACTATTTTCCAGAGTGGCCGAACCAATTTGCATCACACCAGCAGTATAAGAGGGTTCCCCCTTCCTCCACATACTCTCCATATCTGTTGTTTCCTGAACTAGTTATTTTTTCCCCATTAGACCAGTGTGAGGTGGTATCTCATTGTGGTTTTGATTTATAGTTATCTGATGCACAGTGGTGTTGAGCATTTTTTCATGTGTCTGTTTGTCATTTCTATGTGTTATTTGTAGAAATGTCTGTTTATGTCTTCTGCCCATTTCTTAATTGGATTATTTGTTCTTTGAGTGTGGAGTTTGATAAGGCCCCTGTAGATTTGGATCCTAGCCTTTTATCTGAGATATTTGCATATATCTTCAGTCATTCCTTTAGTTGTCTTTGGTTTTATTGACTGTTTTCTTTTGCTATGCAAAAGCTTTCATCTTGATGAAGTCCCAATAGTTCATTTTTCTTGTTTCCCTTGCCTTTGGATATGTGTTTAGCAAGAAATTACACAGCCGAGGTCACAGAGGTTGTTGCCTGCATTCTCCTCTAGGATTTTGATGGATTCCTGTCTCACATTGAGGTCTTTCCTCCATTTTGAGTTTATTTTTGTGTGTGGTGTAAGAAAATTTCCCAGTTCCATTTTTCTGCATGTGGCTGTTCAGTTTTACAACAACATTTGTTGAAGATATTTTCTTTTTTCCATTGGATTCCTTCCTGATTTCTCAAACATTAGTTGACCATAGAGTTGAGGGTCCATTTCTGGGGTCTCTATTCTGTTCCACTGACCTATATGTCTGTTTCGGTGCCAGTACCATGCTGTCTTGATGATCACAGCTTTGTAGTACAGTTTGAAGGTCAGACATTGTGATGCCCCAGGTTGGTTTTCCTTTTCACCATTTCTCTGGAGATTCAGGGTCTTTTCCTCGTTCCACAGAAATTTTTAGATTAGTTGTTTCAGCTCTGTGAAAAGAGTTGATGATATTTTGATAGGAATTCCATTGAATATATCGATTGCTATAGGTAGCAGAGACATTTCAACAATGTTTGTTCTTATAATCCATGAACGAGGAACTCCCCTCCCCATTTCTTTGTGTATTCCTCAGTTTACTTCATGAGTGTTCTATAGTTTTTGAGTACAGATCCTTTACCTCTTTGGCTAGGTGGTATTACTAGGTATCTTATGGATTTTGGAGCAATTGTAAATGGGATCAATCCTGAATTTCTTGTCTGTCTCATTGTTAGTGTATAGAAATGCAACTGATTTCTGTGCATTGATTTTATATCCCGTCATGTTGCTGAATTCCTGTAATGTTCTAGCAGTATTGGGGTGAAGTCTTTGGGGTTTTCCACAAAAAGTATCATGTCTTCTGCAAAGAGTGAGAGTTTGACTTTTTTATTTATTTATTTATTTATTTATTTATTTATTTATTTATTTATTTATTTATTTATATTCAGATGTCTTTATTCCTTTTTGTTGTGTGATTGCTGAGGCTAAGACTTCTTTTTTTTTTTTTTTAATTTCTTTCCAGCATAACAGAATTCATTGTTTTTTGCACCACACGACTTCTAATACTATGGTAGAACAACAGCAGTGACAGTAGACATCCTTGTCATGTTCTGACCTCAGGGTAAAAGCTTTCAGTTTTCTCCATGGAGAATGATATTCACTGTGGACTTTTCATAGATGGCTTTTATGTTATTGAGGTATGTTCCCTCTATCCTTATACTTTGAAGAGTTTTAATCAAGAAAGGATGGTGTAGGGCACCTAGTTGGCTCAGTCGGTTAAGTGACATACTTTGGCTAAGGTCATGATTATGGGATCCTGGGATCAAGTCTCACATCAGGCTCCCCCTGCTCTCTGGGAAGCCTGCTTCTCCCTCTTCTGCCTGCTACTCCCTATCTTGTGCTCTTTCTTCTCCTGTGTCAAATAAATAAATAAAATCTTAAAAGAAAGAGAAAAGAAGAAAGGATGTTGTACATTGTCAATTTTTTTTTTCTGCATCAGTTAAGAGGATCATATGGTTCTTGTCCTTGCTTTTAATGATGTAGTGTGCCTGGTGTCGGATATTAAGAAGGGCACATATTGCATGGAAAACTGGGTGTGGTACATAAACAAGGAATCTTTGAACACTGAAAAAAAAAAATAAAGTAATGTATATCACATTGATCGATATGTTGTGTTGAATCACCATTTCTACCCAGGAATAAATCCCACTTGGTCATGGTGAATAATCCTTCTTAGTTACTCTTGGATCCTTCTGGCTGGTATTTTGGTGAGAATTTTTGCACCCATGTTCATCAGGAATATTGTTCTGTAATTCTCCTTTAGGATGGGGTCTTTATCTGGTTTTGGGATCAAGGTAATGTTAACCTTATAGAATGACTCTGGAAGCTTTTGTTCCATTTCTATTTTATGGAACAGTTTCAGAGGAATAGATACTAATTCTTTAAATGTTTGGTAGAATCCCCCTGTGGAACCATCTGGCCCTGAACTCTTATTTGTTGGGGGATTTTTGATTACTACTTCAATTTTATTGGTGGTTATGGGTCTTCACAGGTTTTTTATTTCTTCCTGTTTCAGTTTTGGTGGTTTGTTTATACATCTCTAGCATGCATCTTTTTCTTCCAGATTGACCCAACTTGTTGGCATATGGCTGCTTTTTATTTTATTTATATTTTTTTAAAGATTTTATTTATTTATTTGACAGAGAGAGTGAGATCACAAGTAGGCAGAGAGGCAGGCAGAGAGACAGGAGGAAGCAGGCTCCCTGCTGAGCAGAGAGCCCGACGCGGGACTCGATCCCAGGACTCCGAGATCATGACCTGAGCCGAAGGCAGCGGCCTAACCCACTGAGCCACCCAGGCGCCCCATATATGGCTGCTTTTAATAGGTTCTTATAATTGTTTGTATTTTTGGTATTGTGTTTGATCTCTCCTCTTTAATTAATGATTTGATTATTTGGGTCATTTCTCTCTTTTTTTTCTTTTTGATAAGTCTAGCCAGGTGTTTACCAATCTTGTTAATTCTTTCAAAGTTAATTTTGTGGTTGTCCCATTCATTATTTAGGTGGATGCTATTTAGCCTCCATGTATTTCCCTTCTTTCCAAATTGTCTCATGTGATTGATTTCTAGTTTCAAAGTATTTGGGTCTGAAAATATGCATGGAATGATCCCAATATTTTTGTACTATTTGAGACCTGCTTTGTGACCCAGGATGTAACCTATTCTGGAGAATGTTCCATGTGGACTTGAGAAGAAGGTGTATTTGTTGTTCTAGGATGGAGTGTTCTGAATATATCTGTGATGTTGATCAGGTCCAGTGCATCATTCAAAGTCCTTCTTTCCTTGTTGATCTTCTGCTTAGATGATCTGTCCATTGTTGTGAGTGGGGTGTTAAATCTCCTAATGTTATTGTGTTATTATCAATGGGTTTCCTTAACTGTGTTAGTAATTTGTATATATAATTGGCTGCTCCCATACTTGGGGCATAAATATTTACAATTGTTAGATCTTGTTAGATAGAGCCTTCAAGTATGATATAGTGTTCTGAGATTTCCAAGTTTCACTATTATATGTGGAGGTTTGGGCCTTTTGATTATTTGTTTATATAGTTATATAAGTTCTTTATACATTTTAAGTATTGACCTCCTATCAGACATATAATATGGAAACATTTTTCACATTCACTAGGTGACCTTTTTTGTTCCATTAATAGTTTTCTTCCCTGTGCAAAATATATTTATTTTGATGTAATCCCAGAAGTTTATTTTTGCTTTTGTTTCATTTGCTGAAGAGACACATCTACAATAATGTTGCTAAGGCCAATGTCAATGAAATTACTACCTATGCCTTCTTGTAGGTGTTTATGGTTTGTATCATTAATTTAATTCTTTAATTCATTTTTAGTTTACTTTCATGTGTAGTTTAAGTGCTTCAATTTCATTATATTGCATTTGGCTGTCCAGTTTTTCTAGAAATATTTATTCAATAGACTGTCTCTTTCACGTTTACATCCCCACCTCCTTTCTTGTAGATTATTTGAACACATATGTGTACGTTTTTTTCTGGCCTCTCCATCCTGTTCCATTAATCTAAGTGTCCATTTCTGTGCTAGGACCACATTGTTCTGATGGTTATATCTTTGTAATATATTTTGAAACATGGGGTTATGATATCTTCAGCTTTATCATTTCTCAGGACTGCTTTGACTATTTGGGGTCTTTTATGATTCCTTACAAATTGTAGCATTATTTATTCTAGTTTTCTGAAAATGATATTGCATTTTGAGAGGGCTTACATTGAACTTGTAAATTGCTTTGTGTAATATAAGCATTTTAACAATATTAATTCTTCCTGTCCATGAGCACGGAATATCTGTCCGTTTTTTTTGTGACTTTTTCAATTTCTTTCAAAAATGTTCTCTAATTTTTAGCATATAGTTCTTTCAACTCCTTGGCTAAATTTACTCCTAGGTATTTTATTCTTTTTGGTGAAATTGGTTTAATTTTAATTTCCAGCCATTTTGCCATTAGTGCAGAGAGATGCAAGATTTCTATTTATAAATTTTTCATTCTGCAACTTTACTGAATACATTTATTATTTGTAATAGTTTTCTGTGGAGTCTTTAGTGGGTTTTTGTTTGTTTGTTTGTTTAGTATTGTCATCTATAAATAGTGACAATTCTACTTTTTTCATACCTCTGCATGACATTTCTTATTTCTTATTTCCTTCTCTTATTGCTATTTGTGATATGGATAAACCTAGGAGGTATAATCCTAAGTAAAATAAGTCAGGCAGAGAAAGACATATGTCATATGCTATCATTTATATGTGGAATCTAAAAAAAAAAAAATTAAAAATGAAGAAACAAACAAACAAAAATACAATAGAAATGGATCCATAAATATGTAAAACAAACTGGTCATGCCTGGAACTGGGAAATGGTGGCAGAGATGGGCAAATATGGGTGAAGGGGAATGGGAGGTACAGCCTTCCAGGTACAGAATAGGGGATATAGTCAATGGTATTGAAATAGATTCATATGATGACAGATAATAGCTACACTAGTGCTGAGATTAGCATAACCTATCAAGTTTTCCAATAAGTATGTTGCACCTCTTAAGCTAATATAACATCACCTACCAAATATAATTCAATTGAAGAGGGAAAAAATGTGTCCTTTCTACCCCTTCTTAAAGGCATTGAATTTAAGCTTGCTGCTCGTCGATTCTCTGATTACAGACAACAAAGGGAGACTAACAAAACCCATTCTACTGAACAGATAAATGTTATTGAGGCTTGAGTGTGTATTGGAACACTCAATAGTCCACGTTCTGATGGAACTTCAACAAGTTAAATACATAATATTGGGGTTTCCAAAATATAGTTTAGTTCATATGACATATTTAGTATATGTTACACCTGAATCACAAAAATATTTTATTAGAGCATTCTTACGCTATGCCAAAATCATTTTGACTACAACCATTATTATGATAAAACAAAAACAAAAACAGAAACAGCTGTATGAATTTAAGAATTATTTAGCTTATTGAAAGAGGAGAATTAAATTTGAGGTAGAACAAGTAAATATAGAATGTGTTGGAGCATTGATGGAAAAAAATGTGCTATTTCATATTCTGGTTAATTACTGTCCTGCAACTTAAACATCTTTATGAAGTAAGAAAATTCTGTTTCCAGCTCCCCTGAGAAAGAGTTCGTATTATGCAGTCAATTGCTGTATTGTATGGACCTGCTTTATATGCATGTATTATGAAAGCATCCACTGTCTTTCAGGTGAAGTTGCTAAGGAGAAAGCATGGAGACAGGAAATGAGACATTGAGTACAGACTTCATTCTCTTGGGCCTTTTTCCTGGGATGAGACATCCAGGACTCCTTGTCTCTCTTGTCTTCCTCATCTATACCATGGCTATCACAGGAAACATCACTTTGATCCTCCTCATCTGGGCAGATCCCCACCTCCACACCTCCATGTATTTCCTGCTTAGCCAGCTCTCTCTCATTGACCTGGCTTTCATCTCTAGCATAGTGCCAAAAATGCTGGTTAACTTTTTCTCAGGAAAAAGGAAGATTTCCCTGATTGGCTGTGGAACCCAGATCTTCTTCAGTTTGACTCTGGGGATTGCTGAGTGTCTACTCTTGACCCTCATGTCTTATGACCGCTATGTGGCTATCTGCAATCCTCTTAAGTACCCAATTATTATTAGCCACCAGGTGTCCCAGAAAATGGCCATTGGATCCTGGGTGGGAGGGACTCTGGCATCTTTGGCCCACACAGCCTGTGTCATGCACTTTCCCCTCTGTGGCACCCGGGAACTCCACCACTTTTTCTGTGAGGTCAAGGCCATCTTGAAGTTATCTTGTGAGGACATATCAGCCTATGAGAAAGGAGTACTAGTGACCAGCATTGTTGTGGTTCTTCTCCCCGTAAGTTTCATCCTGACTTCCTACACACTAATCTTCCTACAGATCTTGCAAATAAACTCCCGTGAGGGAAAGAGTAAGGCCCTGGCTACCTGTTCCTCCCATCTGACTGTGGTCATCTTTTACTATGGCCCAGCCATGCTGATATACATGAGGCCTGGATCTTCCCACACCCCCATCCTGAACCAGGGTCTCTTTATGTTTGACACCATCCTCACTCCCATGCTGAACCCCCTTATCTACAGTCTAAGGAACAGGGAGGTTGTGGGTTCAATGAAGAAGGTACTGAGGAGATGTCCTATTCAGAATAGGCGTCCATGTTTCAGTTACTAGACACAAAACTTCCAAGTTCAAATATCCCTGGGAGGCAGAGAGGTCTGAGGAAACAATGGGACTCCCTGTGTCCCCATTTCCTCTCCTCTTTTCTCCTGATAATATCAGTTTCACATAACAAAACCAATGAATTCTCAGAAAAGAGAGGAAAAAACAACTCTACCATTTTTAAGAGGTCTAAATCACAACCAATTCCCTATGTGAAAATGAGCTTTCACCTAATCCCCTTATCTTGCTTCATTTCTTATCAATTGCAATGGAAAAACCCTCTTCTTTCTTTTAGATGTAGAAAAAGGTATAAGACAAGTATAATGTTCTTGGGAAGAAAATACAGAATTTTTTCTAAGATCACAACTCTTTTTAGAGTTCATCAGTGACAAACTTCCAAATATCCATTAGTTCCAGGTTTTTGGGCCAGTGAATAAAGCAAAAGTAAGTACTTCCTAACAGTCCTCACTTTTACCCATCTGGTAACAATAAACCATGTCCTTTAACCTCCTAAATATCATGGTTGTTTTTATCCACTTCACGTTTCTTTCCATAATCTCTATCAATAATTGCATACAAATGTTCCAGCTCTGACCCTTTCCTTCGTTATTATTTATGCACAATCCTACCAGTGTGATTTGTCTGTGTGCAGAAACCCATCCTCCTGGTCAGGGGTTCATCCTTTATCAGTGGCTTCCCAAAATCTATGGGGTAAATTACAGATTCTCCTATGTGACAGAAAGGCCTTGTATGACATATTTTAGTGAGTCTACCCACAAATTCCACCATCTGCTTAAGGTCCACCAGTGCCAGGAAGCTTGCAGAATCTCCAGGTGTCATGTTCTCTCCAAACTATGCAGATTTACACAGGCTTTTACTTCTGCATAAAAAGTCATGTGCCTCTCTGCTTTTTGCCTGAACTTCCTTCACAGATCTTAATTCAATACCTATCACCCTGTGCAACCTCCCCAGTTCCCTACCAGGATGACTGGGTAATAATTATCTCTCTCCAGCACTAATACCTCCTTCTGTATGTCCTAAACCTTCCAAATTGTTTGCAATGTGAATTTGATTAGTGGATTCATACTGAACTTGATTGGCAAAGCCAGTCTATGTCTTTTTCTATATTTCCTTCTTACCCTTTTTAATGCTACTTTCTCTTCTCCCTTATATATTTCTACATAAACTAGAAGCTATAGGAGTCTAAATTATTTATTTTTACTCATTGAGTAATTGTTGTGCTTCTTATAATTTTTTTAAAAGCAAGATGTCAATATATTATACTTATATTTCAAAGCAAAATTGATTAAAATGTTTTTATATTAACAAAAATAATTACAATAGCTATATGCTAATCTGTTTATTTATTTCTAATTGCTTTCACAGAAAGTGGAATTTTCCTCTCAAAGGTAAAATGATTCTGTGTCAATTAGCAAGAATATTAAAAACATTATGCCAAAATAAAAATATTATTTATTTAGAATTTCTAGGAAAAAAATAACATCTTGTTAATTGCTAATGTTTTTAAGACCAGCTCAACATTTCTAAATTTCAGTTCCACTATACCCAAGAATATTGAAAATATTAGTAGGGATGGGGCACCTGGATGGCTCAGTGGATTAAGCCTCTGCCTCCAGCCCAGGTCCTGATCCCAGGATCCTGGGATCAAACCCTACATCAGGCGCTCTGCTCAGCAGGGAACCTGCTTCCTCCTCTCTCTCTACCTGCTTCTCCACATACTTGTGATCTCTGTCAAATAAGTAAATAAAATCATAAAATCCTTAAAAAATATATAGGGATAATTGGTAGGTAAAACAAGTTCAGTGTCAAAGTACAGATTTGGTTTAAAAAAAGGCTTAAAAGATTTATTTTTTAATGTAACATTTTCTGGGTCTTAAAATGTTAATAAGAACTTCCTAGGGTAAGATAAAGTAAACAATGTTTCACCAAACATTTTGCAAAATGTCTTGCAGAATGCTTTCTGGAATATTTGCATCTAACTCCTACAGTTATGCTCTTTCAGTGTGATCATAGAAAAAGCTGATAATTGAAGCTGTAACACATGGGACAGCTAAAGATTGGATGAACATAGTGTTATATCCATTTGGTATCATGTTAATAAAATACAAATATTTTGAATGAACAATTTTGTTTTCATGATTATTTTCTAGTACCAGGAGTACAAATGTGTTCTCAAAAATTCTATTGAATCATATTTTTAAAAGACACACTACGGCTCTATCAAAGCAAAATGGTTGAGTAGTAGCAGACTGAAATGATATCGGTTTCCAGGAGTTCAGCTAAATAGTTATCAAAGAATTCCAAACACCTACAAACTCAACAGGAGATAGAAGAGAAGAGCAGCAATTCTAGGAACAAAAAATTGACCACTTTCCGGAAGGTAGGATGTGTGGAGAAATGAATCTGAAATTATGGGAAGATAGACTGTAGGGGGAGGGCCCAGCTTCTGGCAAGGAATAGAGCAACAGAGCACAAAAATCAGAACTTTTAGAAGTCTACTCCACTGAGGCATATCACTCCAGAGGCTAAGCGGGGGTGGATCCCTCAAGGGGACAGTGTGGTCTTAGGTCTGTCAGGGTCACAGAAGGATAGGGGGTGTCTGAGTGTTGCAGAGCTGCCACGTAGTGGAGCAGGGAAGCCAACTACAGAGATGGAGCTGAAGAGTGAGCTCTCAGGTTGGGGTTACCTTAAACTGTGATCCAAGGCTCAGTTGTTCCACTGCTTTTCAAGCAGGAACCCTACAAGAGGCAGATCCAGATCCTCTGGGAGGAGCAGCAAAAGAGCACGTGCCAGGAATCTGCTTGGTGTGGATCCTCCAAACAAGGCTGTGGGCCAGGGGTAAAAAAGCCCAGTCATAGGCCGTGTGAGTACAAAGTGTGGTTAGAGACCAGGGAGACAGGAGTGATTGACTGTTTTTCTCTGAGGGCTCAGTGATGACTAGGGCCCCAAGCTCTTGGCTCCTCCAGCCAGAGATTGGGAGGCAGCTGTTTTCTTTCCAGTCCTCCAAAGCTGTACAGAAAGAATTAAGGGAACAAAAAACGAACAAGAAGGAACCCGAGCAGATTACTTAGCCTGACCCCTGGAAAGGGCAGTACAATTCTGCCTTGGGCAAAGACATTTGAGAATCACTGTCAGAGGCCCCCTTCCCCAGAAGATCAGCAAAAACATCCAGCCAAGGCCAAGCTCACTGTAAAGAGAAGAGCAGAATTCCAGAGCTAGGGGAAAGCAACAGGTAGAATTTATAGATTTTCCCCCATGATCCTTTAGTCTTGAAAATTTATCTTTTTAGTTTCTTTTTCTTATTCTATGTTTTAAAGATTTTATTATTTATTTATCTATTTATTTGTCAGAGAGAGAGAGGGAAAGAGAGAGAGAGAGAGAGAGGATATGCATATAAGCAGGTAGAGTGGCAGGCAGAGGCTGGAGGGAGAAGCAGCCTCACTCCAGAGGAAGGAGCCCAATTCCTCTGGGGAGGACTTGATCCCAGGACCCTGAGATCATGACCTGAGCCAAAGGAAGCAACCTAACCAATTGAGCCACCCAGGTGTCCCTCTTATTCTATTTTTTTTAACTTTTCCTCTTTCCTCTTTTAATGTTTTAAACTAGTTTATCTTAACAATAAGTTTGTTAAAAAAATCTTTTTAATAAATCTTCATTGTTCTAGTAATTTTTTATTCCTTCATTATAATTAACCTTATTTTGTGTACATATATAAGTTTTTTTTTTCTGTAAAATTTTGGGACACAATTTTTTCTAATAGATCAAAATATACCCTAAATCTAGCACATGGCTTTGTTATAGTCTCCAGCCCGATCACATTCTCTCTTCTTCTTCTTTTTTTTAATCTTTTCTTTTTCCAACCAACTTATTTTAACAATTCATTTTTTAGATTTTTTAATTGTCCTCTTTACATTCATATTCCTTCCCTTCATCGTGTTTATCCTTATTTTTGTATACATATAAGTATTTCTTTCTTTAAAATTTTGGGAGGTAGTTTCTTCTAAGAGACCAGCATATACCCAAAATCAAGTGGGTGGCTCAGTTCTACATATATATATATGAATTTTTAATTTTTTAAAATTTTTATTTATTTCTTCCCTCTTCTTTCTCCTGGTTTTGGATCTCTTCTGATTTAGTTAGCATACATTTTTCTTGGTTCGTTGCCACCATTTTAGTATTTTATTCTCTTGTTCATATATTCTTGTCTGGATAAAATGACAAGGTGGAAAAACTCACAACAAACAAACAAAAAACACGAATTACCAACAGCTAGGGACCTAATCAATATGGACATTGGTAATATGTCAGAACTAGAGTTCAGAATGACGATTATACAGGTGCTAGCTGGGGTCAAAAAAAGCATGGAAGGTATTAGAGAAACCATTTCCAGAGAAATAAAATCCCTTTCTCTTGAAATAAAAACTAAAATCCCACCAAGTTAAAATTAAAAATAAAAGATATTAATGAGGTGCAATAAAAAAGGAGGATCTTACTGCTAGGATAAATGAGGCAGAAGAGAAATTAGTGATATAAAAGAACAAATGATGGAAAATAAAGAAGCTGAGCAAAAGTGAGACAACTACTGGACCATGAAGGGAGAACTTGAGAGGTAAGTGATGCCATAAAATGAAACAATATTCAAGTAACTGGGATCCCAGAAGAAGAAGAGAGGGGAAGAATGTATATTGGAGCAAATTATAGTGGAGAATTTCCCTAATATGGCAAAGGGAAGAAGCATCAAAATCCAGGAGGTACAGAGAATCTCCCTCAAAATCAATAAAAATAGGTCCACACCCCATTAACTAATAGTAAAACATAGAAGTCTTAATGACAAAGAGAAAATCCTGAAAGCAGTTTGGGACAAGAAGTCTGTAATATACAAGGGTAGAAATATTAGATTGGCCGCAGACTTATACACAGAGACCTGGCACCCCAGAAAGGACTGGCATGATATATTCAGAGCACGAAATGAGAAAAATATGCAGCCAAGAATACTATATCCAGTGAGGCTATCATTGAAAATAGAAGGAGATATAAAAAGCTTCCAGGACAAACAAAAACTGAAAGAATTTGTAAACACCAAATCAGCCCTAGAGGAAATATCGAAAGGGGCCCTCTAAACAAAGAGAGAGCCTAGAAATAGTAGACCAGAAAAGAACAGAGACAATATACAATAACAGTCACCTTACAGGTAATACAGTGATGCTAAATTCATATCTTTCAATAGTTACCCTGAATGTAAATGGGCTAAATGCCCCAATCAAAAGACACAGGGTATCAGAATGACAACAAACAAACAAAGAAACAAACAGTTGATATGCTGCCTACAAGAAACTCATTTTAAACCCAAAGACACCTCCAGATTTAAAGTGAGGGGGTGGAAAATAATTTCTCATGCTAATGGACATCAAAAGAAAGCCAGGGTAAAAATCCTTATATCAGGTAAGTTAGATTTTAAGCCAAAGACTATAATAAGAGATGAGGAAGGACACTATATCATACATAAAGTGTCCGTCCTACCTGAAGATCTAACAATTTAAATATCTATGCCTCTAACAGGAGAGCAGCCAATTACATAAACCAATTAATAACAAAATCAAAGAAACATATTGGCAATAATACAATAATAGTAGGGGACATTAACACCCCCCTCATTGAAATGGACAGATCATATAAGCAAAATATCAACAAGTGAATAAAGGCTTTAAATGACACACTGGGCCAAATCGACATCACAGATATATTCAGAACATTCCATCCAAAAGCAACAGAATACACGTTCTTCTCTAGTGCACATGGAACATTCTCCAGAATAGATCACATCCTGGTCACAAATCAGGTCTCAGCTGCTATCAAAAGATTGGGATCATTCCCTGCATATTTTCAGACCACAATGCTCTGAAGCTTGAACTCATTCACAAAAGGAAAGTTGGAAATAACTCAAATACATGGAGGCTAAAGAGCATCCTACTAAAGAATGAATGGATCAGGGCATCTGGGTGGCTCAGTGGGTTAAAGCCTCTGCCTTTGGTTCAGGTCATGATCTCAGGGTCCTGGGATCAAGCCCTGCATCAGGCTCTCTTCTCAGCAGTGAGCCTACTTTCCCCTCTGTCTCTGCATGCCTCTCTTCCTACTTGTGATCTCTGTATGTCAAGTAAATAAATAAAATATTTTTTACAAAGAATGAATGGGTCAACCAGGAAATTAAAGGAGAATTTTTAATAAATTCATGGAAACAAATGAAAATGAAAACACAACTGTTTGAAATCTTTGCAACACAGCCAAAGCAGACCTGAAAGGAAATTATATAACTATACAAACTTTTCTCAAGAAACAAGAAAGGTCTCAAGTATACAACCTAACCCTACACCTAAAGAAGCTGGAGAAAGAACTGCAAAGAAAGCCTAAACCCAGCAGAATAAAAATAATAAAGACAAGAGAAGAAATCAATGAAATAGAAACCAAAAGAAGAATAGAACAAATCAATGAAACTTGGAGCTGGTTCTTTGAAAGAATTAATGAGATTGATACATCCCTGGCCCGACTTATCAAAAAGAAAAGAGAAAGGACCCAAATAAATAAAAGCATAAATGAAAGAGGAGAGATAACAACCAACACCAAAGAAATACAATTAGAAGAACATATCATGAGCAGCTATATGCCAGCAATTTTGACAATCTGGAAGAAATGGATATATTCCTAGAGACATGTCAACTAACAAAACTGAACCAGGAAGAACTAGAAAACCTGAACAGACCCATAAGAAGTAAGGATATTTAAGCAGTCATCAAAAATCTTCCAACAAACAAGAGCCCAGGGCCAGATGGCTTCACAGGGGAATTCTACCAAACATTTAAAGAAGAATTAAGACTTATTCTCCTGAAACTGTTCCAAAAAATAGAAATGGAAGAAAAACATCCAAACTCATTTTATGAGGCCAGCATTACCTTGATCCCAAAACCAAAGACCCCATCAAAAAAAAAAAAAAAAATTACAGACCAATATCCTTGATAAACACAGATGCAAAAATTATCACCCAAATACGAACCAATAGGATCCAACAGTCCATTAAAGAATTATTCACCACGACCAAGTTGGATTTATCCCAGGACTGCAAGATTGGTTCAACATCTGCAAATCAATCAAGGTGATACAAAACATTGATAAAAGAAAGAACAAGAACCATATGATACTCTCTATAGATGCTGAATGAGCACTTGACAAAATATAGCATCCTTTCTTGATCAAAACACTTCAAAGTGTAGGAATAGAGTGTACATACGTCAATATAATTAAAGCCATCTATGAAAAACCCACAGCAAATATCTTTCTCAATGGGGAAATACTGAGAACTTTTCCCCCAAGGCCAGGAACACAGCAGCGACGTCCACTATCACCACTGCTATTCAACATAGTACTAGAAGTCCTAGGTTCAGCAATCAGACCACAAAAAGAAATTAAAGGCATTGAATTGGCAAAGATGTCAAACTCTCACTCTGCAGATGATATGATTCTTTATGCATAAAGCCTAAAAGACTTCACTCCAGAACTGCTAGAACTCATACAGGAATTCAGTAAAGTTCCAGGATATGAAATCAATGCACAGAAATCAGTTGCATTTCTATCCACCAATAACAAGACAGAAGAAAGAGAAATTAAGGAGTCAATCCCATTTACAACTGCACCAAAAATCATAAGATACCCTGGAATAAACCTAACCAAAGAAGCAAAGAATCTATACTCAGAAAACTGTAAAGTACTCATGAAAGAAATTGAGGAAGACAAAAAGAAATGGAAAAGCGTTTCTTGCTCATGAATTGGAAGAACAAATATTGTGAAAATGTCTATGATACCTAAAGCATTCTACATGTTTAATGCAATCCCTATCAAAATACCATCCATTTTTTTTCAAACAAATGAAAGAAAAATAATGCTAAAATTTATATGGAACAAGAAAAGACCTTGAAGAGCAAGAGGAATGTTGAAAAAGAAATTCAAAGTTTGTGGCATCACAATTCCAGACTTCAAGATCTATTACAAAGCTGTAATCATCAAGACAGTATGGTACTATCCCCAAAACAGACTCAAAGATCAATGGAACATAATAGAGAGCCCAGAAATAGACTCTCAACTTTATGGTCAACTAATATTCAACAAAGCAGGAAAAAGTGTCGAATGGAAAAGAGACTGTCTCTTCAACAAATGGTGTTGGGAAAATTGGGCAGCTATGTACTGATGAATTAAACTGGATGATTTCCTTATTCCACACACAAAGACAAACTCAAAATGGAGGAGAGAGCTCCATGTGAGACAGGAATCCATCAAAATCCTTGAGGAGAACACAGGCAGTAACCTCTTCTACATCAGCTGCAGCAAATTCTTCCTAGACACATTGCCAAAGGCAAGGGAAGCAAAGGCAAAAATGAACTATTGGGACTTCATCAAGATCAAACATTTTTTGCACAGCAAAGGAAACGGTCAACAAAACCAAAAGACAACTGACAGAATGGGAGAAGATATTCACAAATGACATATCAGATAAAGGTTTATACCCAAAATCTATAAATAACTTATCAAACTCAATACCCAAAGAACAAATAATCTAATCAAGAAATGGGCAGAGGACATGAACAGACATTTCTGCAAAGAATGCATCCAGGTGGCCAACAGATACATGAAGAAGTACTCAACATCACTCGGCATCAAAGAAATACAAATCAAAACAACAATGAGATAACACCTCACACCAGTCAGAATGGCTAAAATTAACCAGTCAGGAAACGACAGATGTTGGAGAGGTTTTGGAGTAAGGGGAACCCTCCTATGCTGTTCGTGGGACTACAAGCTGATGCAACCACTCTGGAAAACAGTATGGAGGTTCCTCAAAAAGTTGAAAATAGAGCTACCCTACAACCCAGCAATCACGCAACTGGGTATTTACCCTGAAGTACAAATGTAGTGATCCAAAGGGGCATGAGCACACGAATGTTTATTGCAGCAATGTCCACAATAGCCAAATTATGGAAGGAACCTAAATGTCCATCAAGAGATGATTGGATAAAGAAGTGGTATATATACACAATGGAATACTATGCAGCCATCAAAAGAAATGAAATCTTACCATTTACAATGGCTTGGATGGAATTAGAAGGTATCAGGTTGAACACAATAAGTCAATCAGAGAAAAACAATGATCATATGATCTCTCTGATTGGAGGAATTTGAGAGACAGGTCGGGGGGTTGTGGGTGGTAGGGAAGGAACAAATGAAACAAAATGGGATCGGGAGAGAGAGAAACCATAAAAGACTCTTAACCTCACCAAACAAACTGAGGGTTGCTGGGGGAGTCGGGAGAGGGTGGTTGGGTTATGGACATTGAGGAGATTATGTGATATGGTGAGTGCTGTGAAATGTTTAAGCCTGACACTTCACAGACCTGTAACCCTGGGACAAATAATACATTATATGTTAATAAAAGTAATTAAAGGGAAGAGTTGGAGGCTTAAGCAACTGAGCCACACAGATGCCCTCAATAATGACTTTTATCACAACTGCAAAATACCCACACAATACCTATATTAATGTTTGTAAATAATTGGGGAATATAGTTCAACCCAGCCAATTTGTACATCAAAAAACCATCACAACAGCAGCCAATACAAAACATGTATCCTTTTCCTTTTCCTTCTTCCCTGTGCGAATACACCAGGGGAGCTGGAGCTTAGAATAGGGAGATGGAGGAGGTGTCCTAAAGGCAGACTATAATGCCCTCCTGAAGAAAATGAGAGAATGAGTAAAATGACAGACCACATCCTCTCCCCATTCATGTCCCTGGAGCTACAAATCTAGCCTGCAGTGGGAATGGGAAAGCTTTGAATGGTTATAAGACAAAATTTTAACACTGGACTGCACATAAGAAGTTACAGGTTCTAACAGAGATGTCAGCAAGACGCTGATAAACAAAGAAAGGAGATTTAACATAGTACATGTTACATGTACAATGACTACAGATGAAACTCCACTGTGCTGAGACAACTAAATAATAAAATGACTAGGGGTGCCTGGGTAGCTCAGTCAGTTAAGTGTCTCCCTTTGGCTCAGGTCCTGATCCCTGGGTCCTAGGATTAAGCCCCACGTTGGGCTCTCTGCTCAGCAGGGAGCCTGATACTCCCTCTCCCTCCCACTCTGCCTGTTTGTGCTCTCTTTCTCTCCCTCTGCAAAATGGATAAAAAAAAATCTTCAAAAAAATTAAAAAAAAAAAAACACAAGAACAAAACAATGAGAAATTGCTTTTAAGTTTCTGTGAATCCATTCCTTCCCAATTCCATGTCAGGAGAGTATTTGGCTATATTTTTTATTTTATTTTTTAGGTTCTGGCCACCTCACCCTATAATGGGAGATGGCACAAAATGTCAATAACAGATGGACAAAGCCAAGATTTTAGACAAGAGACACTAAATTTTATGGAAGGATTTGCACAAATGGATATATTTGTCAATGGGGAAAAGTAATATAATAGATAAAGTGTACAAAACAATTATAATGTTCTTTTAATCAGTCTATATTAACTTATAAATCACAAGGGCCAGGAGAACCCGTCCAAGTCACTTTCAAGGCATTCTAGTCTGTTCCCAATGATTAGAGCCATAAGATGCCTGACCCATTACTGATCAAGCTACCTGCTTAGTGATCTGTAAGTACCCCAAGAATGAATTTAAATATAGATGGTTAACCTAAAAGCAATAGATATGCAGAAATTCCAGTGGTTGTAGAACAGAAACCATGTTTACTTTAGAAAGAGTGTATATCACATTACAAGAACATAGGGAGAATTTCATAGGAACTAAAAATTAAACTTGTAATCCTCAAGACATGATAGCAACACTGCGTTAAGCAATGTAATATAATATGATCAAAATCAATATTCTCCATTAGGTTTGCTGATCCTGCCAGATATATTGCTAAATACTATATTTAAATAACAATGGATACCAAACCATTAATCTTTCCTACATTCAAACATATTGCAATATATATGCAACTTTCATAAGTAGATGTGAAACAGTGGTGCATTTATATGAGAACAGCAGTAACACTCTTGTATTTTCTCCCATAACCTTTCAGATCAAGCCAGTAGACTAAGACCTGGAGTGGGGAAATAGATTCTCAACCACATATTTCATTTTTTCTGGGCTTTTTCTCTTACTTTCAGCATGCTGGCCTCCCCATCTCCATTGTCTTTGTGATTCTTGGGGTGGCCAGGATGGCCATCCTAGCCCTGCTGATCTGGGTGATGTTTACCTCCACAACCTCATGTACTTCCTGCTCATCCATCTCTCCCTCATGGACCTAATGCTGATCTTTACCACTCTTCTCAAGATGGCCACCAACTTCCCTGGACATAGATACATCTCTTGCATTGGCTGTAGAGTACAAAACTTTCTTTACTTGAAGCTAGGAGTGACTTAGTGTGTTGTCCTGACTCTCATGGTCTTTGACCATGGTCAGGACATCTGTTTCCCACTCAGATACCTGGCCATTATGACACCTTGAGTCTTTAAACAAATGGCAACTGGTTCATGGGCTGGGAGTGTGCTCCTCTCCTTAATGTACAAAATTTTTGCCATGCATTTCTCTGTTTGTGGAACAAGAAAATTTAACATTTCTTATGTGAAGGTCTCCTGTGAGAAAATAACCTATGAAAAAGTAATATTATTATCCAGCATTGTTTTTTCTTCTCATCTTTTAGACTCATTCTGACATCCTGCACACTCATCTACCTTACTTTCCTTCACATGAACTCCCCTGCTTGTGAAAACAAATCTCTAGCTACCTGCTTCTCCCACCTTGGTGTGGTAAGTCTCTACTTTGGTTCAGATTGTTCTCTCCCCTCAGAGTTGGAACAGCATCTCTGTGTTTGAAGTAATAATTATCCCCATGCTAACCCCCCTCATCTAAAGCCTAAGGAACAAGAAGTTGTTGGGGGTTCTGAGAAAGGTTCTATGGAGAAAGGTGATGTTTAAACAGAGTGGATAATACCACTTGTTGCTTAAAACACCCAGATTCTTTATAGGTCTTCCAGTTATGATAATGCTATTACTAAAAATGCTAATGTTATTATGAACTCTGAATTTCAGTTTTCAAACCATATTACAAAAATTATACTTCTTTACTTTCAGATTTTAATAATGTGCACTATAGTACAGTGAGGCAGGGAAGTTCCTATTTAACAGTGTTACCTAAATTGACTATAAGAAAAACATCTAGTTTCCCTAGACTTTATAAACCAATTTCTGGTAAGTAACCTAGGTATATATGTCCAACAATTTTTACAAGATTCAAGATGCCCTTATGGATAAGATGGTCCTAATATACTTTTCCAACTCTTTATTGTGCTTGCTAGAAGGTCCAAACCCTTTCAATACTGTCACCACATCTGATCCTACACACTATGCTATATTTTCCAAACATATCAGACTGGACAACTATACACTAATACATCATGTTTTGTTTCTCTCTAATGCTATTGTTGGACTGAGATCTAGATGATCCCAACCCTTGGAGTCACCTTCAAGAAAGATGCTCTTTAAGAACAGGTGGAACTCAGATGGCAGGAATGTCTTGCCATGGTTTTATGTTCTTATCACAGATTGTCAGGGGAAAAAGGTAATTTGAAATATCCAATTCTATAGGGTTCTAAGTAGAGAATCACTGAGATAAGAGAAAGCTATAATCTTTTCTTGAGTCATGGCAGTGCATGAAGTCTAAAGAAAAGGGATTGGATTGGAACATGAATGGGGCCTGTATCATGATTTGTGATAATTTTTGAGTGTCCTAAACAGAATAGAACTAAATTTAATATCAGTGTACTTCGCAGGTACTGACAAAGTATATTGAGGGTATTGCTTACTAATAATTATTTAAATTTACTAAATGTTTACCTATTGTCTAGCACTGTCCTAAGTGTTTTATAAGCATTGCCTCCTGTAGTCTTTAAGTACACCTATGAGGCAGAAATTTGGGGATTCCTTAAACACATTAGGCTCTGAAGTCAAACTGCATGTGTTCAAATCCTACCTTGGGAGCTAATAACTCTATGTCATTGGGTAAGTGATTTACAACATTTAAACTTTTATTTTCTTTAAATAACATGGAAAATGAAAACTTTGGAAGTAATAAGTGAGAACTTAGTGTCAAACATTGAAGACAACACTAACATGTGATTAGAGTCTAGTGTTACTAGCCATTGTTACTTTTGTTATTTTTACTTCCCAGATGAGGAAACACAAGTTTCAAAGAGTCTGATGGGTCAATTAAATATGTCTAAAATGTGATAAAAAGTCCAACAATTATATGATTCCTTCAATTCACTTGGCACCAGCCACATGGGCCCTTCACTGGGGCTATGGAGCTACTTCTTTCTTCTGGTTGGATTGCACACCACCATACTTTTACATAGGAATATAATCCACCCCTTCTCTTCCTTTGGTTATCCTACAGTTCAAATGTTTTCTAAGAAAGACTTTCCTGGTTACCTTACCTAAAGCAGGTGCATTTCTTTATCAGAAAACTTCAACACCACATTGAGATATCATCATATACCAGTTAGAATGCCAAAAATTAACAAGACGGGAAACAACAAGTGTTGGAAAGGATGTGGAGAAAGGGGAACTCTCTTACACTGTTGGTGGGAATGCAAGTTGGTGCAGCTACTTTGGAAAACAGGGTGGAGATTCCTCAAAAAATTAAAAATAGAGCTATCCAATGACCCTGTATTGCATTACTGGGTATTTACCCCAAAGATACAGATGTAGTAAAAAGAAGGGCCATCTGCACCCCAATGTTCATAGCAGCAATGGCCACAATCGCCAAACTGTGGAAAGAGACAAGATGCACTTCAATAGATGAATGGATAAAGAAGATATGGTCCATATATACAATGGCATATTATGCCTCCCTCAGAAAGGATGAATATCCAACTTTTGTATCAACACGGAATGGACTGGAGAAGATTATGCTGAGTGAAAGATGTCAAGCAGAGAGAGTCAATTATTACATGGTTTTGCTTACTTGTGGAGCATAAGGTATAACACAGAGGACATTGGGAGAAGGAGAGGATAAGAGTATTGGGGGAAATCGGATGGTGGGTATGAACCATAAGAGACTGTGGACTCAGAAACAAACTGAGGGTTTTGGAGGGGAGGGATGTTGGGTGGATGGATGGGCCCTGTGGTGGGTATTAAGGAGGGCATGCATTGCATGGAGCCCTGGGCATGGTGTATAAACAATGAATTTTGGAACTGTTTTAGTTAGTTTAGTTAGTTAGAAAAAATAAATTAAAAAAAGAAAACTTCAACTCTTTCTTTCATAGTACTTATCATGCTATAATGTGTTTACATAGTTACTTATTTTCCAAACGCAATGCTTGAATATAATCTCCCTAAGTGTGGTAACCAGATTTCTCTTCATTATGGTGGTATCCACAGACACGGTCAGTGCTTGGTACACAATAGACACTCAGAAAATATTTGTCTAGATACACATAATGAAGATTTCAGTACAGACATAGGAAGCACTTGAGATCCCTACTAATCTGCATTGTAAATCAGTCATGGCAATACAATCATGATGACCCCTTACTACTTTATCCTTGGTTTATCTTTCCTAAGTGATATTTGGAGTGTCAAATACGTTGGTTTATTGTACTTCACTTCGTTGCACTTTACAGATTGTATTTTATACAAATTCAAGTTTTGTGGAAATCTGGCATCAAGCAAGTCTATCCCCACCACTTTTTGAACAGTATTAGCTCATTTTGTAACTCTCTGTCACGGATTGGTTATTATCACAGTATTTGAAGAAAATTCCTTTATTATGTTTATCATGCTGGTCTGTTATTAATGGTCTTTGGTATTGCTATTGTAATTGTTTTTGTGTATGATAAATAACTCCTATATAAGACAGTGAACTTAATAGATAAGTGTTGCATTTGCTCTGACTACTCCAAAACCAGTTGTTCCTTCTCTCTCTCTCTCTCTCTCTCTCTCTCAGCCCACCTATTCTCTGAGACACAATAATACTGAAATGAAATTAGGCCAATTCATAACCTTATGATGGCCACTAAGTGCTCAAGTGAAAGAAGAGTCATATGTCTCTTACTCTAAATCAAGAGCTAGAAATGATTACCTGTAGTAAGGAAGGGGTTTTAAAAGCCAAGAGAAACCAAAAGCTAGGTCTCTTGCACCAAAGAACCAAATTACAAATGCAAACAAAATGTTCTTGAAGGAAATTAAAACTTCTATGCCAGTGAACATATGGATAGGGAACTAAAACAGCCTTATTGCTGATATGGAAAAACTTCTGATCATCTGTTTAGAAGATCAAACCAGCCACATCATTTACTCAAGCCAAAGCCTAATACAGAGCAAGACCTTTACTCTCCTCAATTCTATGAATGCTGAGTGAAGTGAGGAAGATTTAAAGAAATGTTTCAAACTAGCCAAGGCTAGTTTATGAAATTTAAGGAAAGAACCCATCTCCATAACATCAAAATACAAGGAGAAGAAGCAAGTGCTGCAGCAAGATCTTCAAAAGTTTTATCTAATATAATTAATGAAAGTGGCTACAAAAAATACCAGGTTTTTCTATGCAAACAAAACAGCTTAATATTGGAAGAAGCTACCATGTAGAACTTTCTTAGCTAGACAGGATATGTATGGCAATGTCTGGTTTCAAATTGTCAAAGAATAGGTTAACTCTATCACTAGGAGATAATGTCACTGGTGACTTTAAGCTGAAGCTAATGTAGAGTTCAGGACCAAAATGATAATGTAGCAAGACCTTGACTTTTTAATAGAACTATTCATTTTGAAGAACTAAGAGTTGCCTGAACAGCTTCTGAAAAACTAAAGATAGACCACAAGAGGACAGCAAGAGAGATGGTGACATGTTAGTAAAGGGAACTGCCAAATGACAGTGGGGAAGGAGAGCATTGGATGACTGGAAATAGATTTCTCTGTCATGGGCATAGAAAAAATACCATCACTTAAAAGTGAAGGTAGCACATAAAAGAGATAACATTAGGATTCCACCAAGCAGTGAAGGAGCTGCAGGATTACTCTCCAGGTCAAAGGGACTGGAGAATAACATGATTTATGTTCCCATCTCACCTTAAAAGAAAAGACTGGAGCAGGATCTGGATACCATTATGGGTGGTTACATCATCACAGGGAACTCCATGACCTCAGCAAGCCCAGGCTCTGCAAGCCCACAGAAGCCTCAATGATGGGGAACAGAAAGTAAGCCACATTTTTAATTTTTTTTATTTTGATTTTTGAAATTTATTTAATTTGTCATGTGTTTTTATTTATATTCCTGGTGGCTTCTTTTCCCTTTCTTTTCCTCTTATTTATTTTTATTTTTTCTCCATATTTTCTACTTTTTCTTGTTTTTTTTCTTCTTTTTCTTTTTTCTTTTCATACTATATTATTATTACTATTATTATCTTCTAGCTGTAAAAAAAAAAAAAGCCACAGTGAAAAAGAGTAACTTGCAGGGGCTCCTGGGTGGCTCAGTCTGTTGAAAATCTGACTTCAGCTTAAGTCATGATCTCAGCATCCTGGGATCAAGCCCCATGTCCAGGTCTGTGCTCAGCATCAGGTCTGCATCTTCCTTTCCCTCTCCTCCCACCCCTCCCTCTGCTTGTGCTGTCTCTCTTTCTCTCAAATAAATAAAACCTTAGAAAATAAAGAGAGACTACTCTCCAGCCAGGAAAAATCACCAGGCACACACTGTCTACATAGGGGACAGTATATATTACTCCACTATCTAAAGCTTAGGGGAAGGAACTGTTCCACCTAATCCATGGAAACAAAGTGAAGCAAAATGGGGAGAGAGAGGATTAAGATCCTAAAGAAAGAACAAGGGTAAATGTCAGAAAAGGAACTAAATGAAACAGGAATAAGCAATATATTTTGTAAAGCAGTTAAAGTAATGATTATAAAGATACTAACTGGAATGAAGATAAGAGTACAAGAACTCAGTGAACATTTCAATAAACAGAGAAAATATTAAAAATAATCAATCAGAATCAGATAATACAATAAAATAAATAAAAAAACACACAGTAGATTAGAGGATATAAAAGAACATACTGATCTGGAAAACAGGCCAATGGAAATTCTGGGAATGGCCAGCAATCCTTGAAATGATAGATGAATGATTAATCCAAATTTTACTCTGAAACAGAGGAGAAGGCAAGGGGTTCAATGCTCAGAGATGAAGACCCTTTGCTCTTCTTGGCTCCACTTTTATTGGTCCTTCAGGATGATCACAAATCCTTATCACTGTTTCTCAAACATGTGTTATGTGATAAAGGCTCTTACTGGAACTAGGAGGAGCTACTTACAGGAAAGACATGGTATGCTAATCTGTGTGTTCTATGAGTTCTCATAAACATAGCCAAAGGACAATGCATACATCTTAGGCAACCCAGCAGCTTGTTTGGTCTATGAAAGCTTCGGGGAAGGCAGATCCTCATGGCATTCCAATGGCAGAGTGGTCACACGGACATCAGCATTCCAAAGAGCTATGCCATTCTCTGAAACCTCCCTGACCTCAGGCCTCCATGTTACATTTTAGCAAGCCAGGTATTATGACTGATTTCATGATCTACATTAACCCCAACATGGAAACAAAAGTTGAATAACAAAAAGGGAAACTAATTTTTTTTAATGAGGATAAATAGATATTTCAGAAAATATGAAGCAAACAATCACATTATAGAGATCTTAAAGAAGACAGAGAGAAAGGGGTACAAAACTTATTTGAATTAATATGTGGAAACACATAATTTAAGGAAGTAAATAGACATCCAACACCAAGGAACACAGATCATCTTCCAAACTAGATGATTCCAAGGTGATCCACATTATAAAATATAATAATTAAAATGTAAAATACTGTGGGTACCTGGGTGGTTCAGTTGGTTAAGCAACTGTCTTTGGCTCAGGTCATGATCCTGGAATCCTGGGATCAATTCCCTCATCGAGATCCCTGCTCAGTGGGGAGTCTGCTTCTCCCTCTGATCTTTCCCCTCTCATGATCTCTCTCTCTTTCATTCTCTCTCTCTCTCTCTTAAATAAAGAAATAAAATATTTTAAAAATAAATAATAAAATCTAAAATGTTATAAAGATACATTTTTAAAGCAGTAAGGGAGAAACAAAAAAGAGTCTATAGGAGAAAACCTATAAGGAGTGAGCTGATCTTTCAGTAGAAATTTTGCAGGCCATGTGAAAATGGCATGATATATTGAAAGTACTAAAGAAAAAAATAAATAAATAAACCTATAAGCAAATATATGCTACACATTAATATTATTGCTCAGATATGAAGGATATATAAATAGTTTCACAAATAATAAATGAGTTTATTACCACTAAAGCAGCATGGAACTGGGGAAACTAGTTATGGTCAGTGAGTCAAGGAGAGGATTCCCAGCTTGGGTCACCATAAACCAGAAGCCAGGCCAGGCTGGTGACTGCTCTCTGCCAGAGCACCCAGAAAAGGACTGGAACTTGCAGGCCATTTACAATGTCCCAGGAGGGGGAAATGGCTGTACCCAATGCAGCTCTCAGGGTGCTGGCCCCAGAAAGGACAGTAACGTGACAACCAGCTGTCCCCTAGAAGCAGTGGAGCAGGTGCATACAGAAACCTGCAACCACTCTCAGTTCCTGGACACACAAAGGGCAGTGACATGGTCCCTTGGACCTCCCCTGGGAGGATTGCAGTGGACATGCACAACAGTCTGTAGAGTTTGTCAAACACAAAAGTGAAGACTGTTTGTCCCATAGGGTTTATTGAAGAGGGGGAACCTCAATCTTTTAGCTCTGGGGCCAGAAAACAGAGCATAGCCATTTTTATTTGATCCCTCTTAGGAGACAAGAAAGCCTCAAGGGAAAAAAGAAAAAAAAAAAAAAAAGGCCACACAGAGAACCAGCTTACACTGGGCCTAAACCCCTGGCAAAAGGTGGGACAACTCTGCCCATGCAAAGACATCTGAGAAGATGCATAATGGATGCCTCCAGAAGACTGACTGGAGGAACAGGAGGACAACTGGTTTATGGATCTAAGACTCTAAACTTCCAATGCCAGGGGAATAGTATATTGCACGTGGTGTGTGTGTGTGTGTGTGTGTGTGTGTGTGTGTGTGTGTGTGTGTCTTTCAATCTAAATTTTCCATTTGTTTTTTTTAACCTTTTTCCCATTTCAACTAGTTTCTTATTTTACCAACTTCTGTTTTTAAGTCGCTTTTTAACTTTTATTTTTTACATCTATATTGCATAGAAATATGCTTCATTTTAGTCATTTGTACACTCTATTCAGTTTTCTTTTTGTATATAGATAAATTTTGCTTTCTTTGTAATTATGGAAGTTAGTTTCTTCTAACACACAGACCAAAACTCAGGAACAAGTGAATCACCCTGAGAGATTATAGTTTCTTCTCCCTCCCACACACACTTTATTTTTCTCCATTTTTCTTGTTTGTTCTGTTTTGCTTTTTGTTTGCTTTTCCACTTTGCTTTATGATCACCTTGGATTCCTCTAGGGTGATTTTGCTCGTGTTGTTGTTGATATTTTTGACTCTGCTCACCCATCACCCATTATTCTCTGGGAAAAATTACTAGAAGGAGGAATTAACAACAAAGAAAAGAACCAAAGATAATGTTCTCTGCCACAGAAATAATCATTATGGATATAAGCAAGGTGTCAGAGATGGAATTCAGTATAGTAATTAAAAAGTCAATAGTTGGACTCAAAAAAAAATACAGTGGAGAAGCTAAGGAAGAAAAGAGATCTAATCAGGTCAAACTTAATGTTATAACTGAGATACAGTCTAAATTGGATGTGCTAAGAGCTAGGATTAATGAGGCAGAAGAGAGAAAAAGTAATCTAAAAGACAGGCTGATGGAAATAAAAGAGGTTGAGGAAAAGAGAGAAAGACAATTAATAACCTATGAAGAAAGCCTTCAAGAATTGATGATGCTCTGAAAAGAAAAACATGTCAAAGATATTGAGGTTTCTGAAGGGGAAGTAAGAGGGCCAGAAGATATATTTGAGCAAATCATCATCGGGAATGTCCCTAATCTGGGGCAGGAAACAAGCATTCATGTCCAAGAGGCAGCAAGGACTGCTCCCAAAATCAATAAAAATAGATCAACATCTCAACATATAATAGTGAAGTTTGCAAATTTTAGAGAAAAAGAAACAATACTGAAAGCTGTTTTAGACGGGAGGTTTCTTATGTATAGAGGGAGAAACATCAGAATAGCATCAGACCTGTTCACAGAAAACTGGCAGGCCATAAAGGGCAAAATATATTTAGGATATTAAATGAGAAGAACATGCTGCCAAGAATTCTTTATCCAGTGAGGTGATTTAGAATGGAAAGAGAGATAAAGATATATATGCAACATCCCATCCTAAGTCAACAGAACACTCATTCTTTTCAAGTGTACAGGAAAGTTTCTCCAGAATAGATCACATTGTTGGCTATAAATTAGGTCTTAACTGATACCAAAAGATTGAGATTATTGGCATATTTCCAGGACACAATGCTTTGAAACTTGAACTCAATCACAAGAGGAAATTTGGAAGGAAACCAAACACTTGGAGGTTAATGAGTATCCTGCTATAGAATGAATGAATCAACCAGGAAATTAATGACAATTTTTTTTTAAAAAATCATGGAAACTCTTGAGAATGAAAACAGTTCAAAAGCTATGGGATATAACAAAGGCTGTTCTAAGAGGGAAGTACATTTTAATAATAATAGAAAAATAGAAAAATCCAAATGCACAAGCTACACTTAAATCTGAAGGACCTGGAGAAAGAACAGCAAATAAGGCCTCAACTGATCAGAAGAGACAAATAAAGATTAGAGCTGAAATCAATGAAACAGAAACCAGAATTACAGTAAAATGGATCACTAAAACTAGAAGCTGGTTCATTCAGAGAATTAATAAGATCAATAAACCTATGGCCAGATTTTTCCAGAAGAAAAATGAAAGGACCCACATTAATAAACCATGAATAGGGAGAGATCACAACAAATGGCAAAGAAATGTAAACAATTTTAAGAACATATTATGAGCAACTATATGCCAACAATTTAGGCAATCTGGAAGAAAAGGACCCATTCCTGGAAAGTTATAAACTTCCAAAACTTAAACAGAAACAAAGAGACCATCTGAATAGACAAATAACCAGCAAGGAAATAGAAGCAATAATCAAAAACCTCCCAAAAAACAAGGGTCCACAGACAACTGGCTCCCCGGGGGAATTCAACCAATCATTTAAAGAAGAAATGATACTTGTTTTACAGAAGCTTTTAAAAAAATAGAAACAGAAGGGAAACTTCCAAAATCCTTCTATGAGGCCAGCATTATTTTGATCACAAAGTAAGACAAAGACCCCATCAAAAAGGAGAATTAGAGACCAAAATTCCTGATGAACATGGATGTCAAAATAATTAACAAGATCCTAGCCATAGGATCCAGTAGAACATTAGGAGGGTTATTCACCACAAGAAAGTGGGATTTGCTCCTGGGTTGTAAGGGTGATTTAACATTTACAAATCAATAAATGTGATACATCACATTACTAAAATAAAGGACAAGAGCCACATGATCCTCTCAACTGATGCAGAAAACACATTTGACAAAATGCAGCATCCTTTCTTATTTGACACTTCAGAATATAGGGGTAAAGGGAACACACCTCAATGTCATAAAAGCGATCTATGAAATTGCCACACCCAATGTCTCAGTGAGGTATTCTAAGTGTGGAAAAGCTGAGAACTTTCCTTTAAGGTCAGGAACTTGACAGGGATCCCCACTCACCACTATTTTTCAACATAGTACTAGAGTTCCTAGCCTCAGCAGGAAAAAAAAAAAGGAAATGAATGTCATTTGAATTGACAAAGAAGAAGTCAAACTCTCTCCATTCAGAGATGACATAATACTTAATATGGAAAACCCAAAAGTTTCCACAAAAAAAATCCTAAAATTCATACAATAATTCAGCAATGTGGCAGGATACAAAATCAATGCACAGAAATGAGTTGGACTTCTATACACTAACAATATGACTAAAGAAAGAGAAAGAAAGGTGTTGATCTGATTTACAATTGCAACGACGATAAGATACCTAGAAATAAACCTAACCAATGAGGTAAAGAGCTGCACTCTAAGAAGTAGAGAACACTTATGAAAGAAACTGAGGAAGATACAAAGAGATGAAAAAACTTTCCATGATCATGGATTAAATGAATAAACATTGTTAAAATGTCTATGCTTCCCAGAACTATCTACACATTCAAAGCAACCCCAATCAAAATACCACTGACATTTTTCACATAAGTGGAACAAACAATCCTAAAATGTATATGGAACCAGAAAAAGACCCTGAATGGCCAGGGGAATGTTGAAAAGAAACCCAAAGCTGGTGGTGACACAGTGCTGATATTACAAAGTTGTGATCATCAAGACAATTTAGTACTGGCACACAAACAGACACATAGAACAATGTAACAGAATAGAGAGCCTGAAGTGGACCCTCAACTTTGTGGTCAATTAATTGACAAATCAGGAAGGAATTTTCACTGGAAAAAAAGAGTCTCTTCAACAAATGATGTTGGGAAAATTAGACAGCAATATGCAGAAGAGTGAAACTCTCTTTAACCATACACAAAGGTAAACTCAAAATGGATGAAAGACCTCAGTGTGAGATAGGAATCCATCAAAATCCTAGAGCTGTACAAAGGTAGTAACATCTTCCACCTTAGACACACCAACTTTGTGCAAGACATGTCTCTAAAGACAAGGGAAACAAACGTGGAAATGAACTTTTGGAACTTCATCAAGATAAAGATTCACACAGCAAAGAAAACAGTCAACGAAACTATTAGGCAGCCCTCAGAATGGGAGAAGATATTTGAAAATGAGATTAAAAATAAAGGGCTGATATCTAAGATCTATAAAGAATTCCCAAAACTCAATATCAAAAAAAACAAAGAATCAAGTCAAGAAATGGGCAGAAGACATTAATAAACAATTATCCAAAGAAGACAAAAAAATGGCCAACAGACTCATGAAAAAGTGCTCAACATCACTAGCCATCAGGGAAATTAAAATCAAAATCACAATGAGATACCACCTTACATCAGTTACAATGGCTAAAATGAACAAGACAGGGAACACAAATGTTGGCGAGGATGTGGAGAAAGTGGAACCTTCTTACACTCTTGGTGGGAATTCAAGGTCGTATGGTCACTCTGGCAAGCAGTATGGAGGTTCCTCCAGATGTAAAAAATAGAGCTGCTCTACTACCCAGAAATTGCGCTATTAGGTACTTACGCCAAGGATAGAGATGTAGTGAAATAATGTGCACAAGGCACCCCAAGGTTCATAACAGCTATGTTCACAATAGCTAAACTGTGGAAGGAGTCAAGATACCCTTCAACAGATGAATGGATAAAGAAGAAGAGTTTCATATACATAATGGAATATTTTTCAGCCATCAGAAAGGATGAATACCTACAATTTGCACCGACATGGATGGAAGTGGGGAGTTCACTTATACTAAGTGAAATAAATCAAGCAGAGAAAGGGAATAATAATGGTTTCACTCATAGGTGGAACATAAAGAATAGTGTGGAGGAAAGGGAGAAGGGAGGGAAAACTGAATAGTAAGAAATAAGAAAGGGAGACAAATGAAGAGAGACTCTTGTCTCCAGAGGGTTTTGGAAAGGAAGGAGAGCAAAGGTATTGGTGAACTGGGTGATTGACATTTAGAAGAGCACATGATGTGATTGAAAAGAGCACATGATGTGATGAGTGCTGGATGTTATATGCAGCTAATGAATTATTGAACAGTGCATCTGAAACTAATATGTACTACATGTTGGCTAATTGAATTTAACTTAAGAAAATCAAAGTGAAAAAAGTGGAAAACCTATGGCTATAATTAGACACAAGAGAATCATTTAAAAATGTAGTATGCAACAGCTCTTACATACAAGGTTCAGGAGGGAGTAAAAACAAACGGTGGGTAAAAAGAAAAGGGAAGAAAAAATAAAAGGGAAGTTTTTTCTTTTCAATCTTTAAAGAATATGATTAAGGGAGGAGGAGGCAAGATGGCGGAGAAGTAGCAGGCTGAGACCTCTTCGGGTAGCGGGAGATCAGCTAAATAGCTTATCTAAAGATTGCAAACACCTACAAATCCAACGGGAGATTGAAGAGAAGAAGAACAGCAATTCTAGAAACAGAAAATCAACCACTATCTGAAAGGTAGGACTGGCGGAAAAGTGAATCCAAAGCGACGGGAAGATAGACTGCGGGGGGAGGGGCCAGCTCCCGGCAAGCGGCGGAGCAACAGAGCAAAATCAGGACTTTTAAAAGTCTGTTCCACTGAGGGACATCGCTCCAGAGGCTTAGCTGGGGTGAAGCCCAGGCGGGGTCAGCGCAGCCTCAGGTCCCGCAGGGTCGCAGAAGGATCAGGGGTGTCTGATGTCGCAGAGCTTACCGGTATTAGAACGCGGAAACCGGCTACAGAGACAGAGCCGAGGAGTGACTCTCAGCTCGGGGTTGCCTTGAACCGGTCGCAGGCTCGGTCAGCTCGGAGCGTGGCCGGAAGCCAGGGTGACGGGAGTCATTGGGCGCTGTTCTCTGACAGCGCACTGAGGAGTGGGGCCCCGGGCTCTCGGCTACTCCGGGCCGGAGACCGGGAGGCCACCATCTTCATTCCCGTCCTCCGAAACTCTACGGAAAGCGCTCAGGGAACAAAAGCTCCAGAAAGCAAACCCGAGTGGATTACTCAGTGCGGCCCCGGGTAAGGGCGGTGCAACTCCGCCTGGGGCAAAGACGCTTGAGAATCACTACAACAGGCCCAGCCCCCAGAAGATCAACGGGAAACCAGCCAGGACAATGTTCACCTACCGAGGAGTGCAGTTTCAATACCAAGGAGAGCGGCGGAATTCCAGAGGAGAAGAAAGCAAAGCACGGAACTCATGGCTTTCTCCCAATGATTTTTTAGCCTTGCAGTTAATTTAATTTTTTTTCTTTTTCAATTTTTTTTTTCTTTTTCTCTTCTTCTGCTAAATTTTTTTAAATTTTACCGTTTTCTTTTTTAACGTTTTTTAAATAGTTTATCTAATTTATATATATATTTTTCCTCTTTTTATATTTTTTCTTTATCGGCTTTCTTTTTTTAAATAGTTAGTTTTTTTTTTCTTTTTGAACCCCTTTTTATCCCCTTTCTCCCCCCTCACAATTTGGGATCTCTTCTGATTTGGCTAAAGCATATTTTCCTGGTGTTGTTGCCACTCTTTTAGTATTTTACTTGCTCCTTCATAAACTCTTATCTGGACAAAATGACAAGGTGGAAAAATTCACAACAAAAAAAAGAACAAGAGGCAGTACCAAAGGCTAGGGACCTAATCAATACAGACATTGGTAATATGTCAGATCTAGAGTTCAGAATGACGATTCTCAAGGTTCTAGCCGGGCTTAAAAAAGCAACCCTCTCGGGAGATATAAAAGCCCTTTCTGGAGAAATAAAAGAACTAAATCTAACCAAGTTAAAATCAAAAAAGCTATTAATGAGGTGCAATAAAAAATGGAGGCTCTCACTGCTAGGATAAATGAGGCAGAAGAAAGAATTAGCGATATAGAAGACCAAATGACAGAGAATAAAGAAGCTGAGCAAAAGAGGGACAAACAGCTACTGGACCACGAGGGGAGAATTCGAGAGATAAGTGACACCATAAGACGAAACAACATTAGAATAATTGGGATTCCAGAAGAAGAGGAAACAGAGAGGGGAGCAGAAGGTATGTTGGAGAGAATTATTGGAGAGAATTTCCGGCATATGGCAAAGGGAACAAGCATCAAAATTTAAGAGGTTCAGAGAACCCCCCTCAAAATCAATAAGAATAGGTCTACACTCCATCACCTAATAGTAAAATTTACAAGTCTTAGTGACAAAGAAAAGATCCTGAAAGCAGCCCGGGAAAAGAAGTCTGTAACGTACAATGGTAAAAATATTAGATTGGCAGCAGACTACTCCACAGAGACCTGGCAGGCCAGAAAGAGCTGGCATGATATATTCAGAGGACTAAATGAGAAAAACATGCAGCCAAGAATACTATATCCAGCTAGGCTATCATTGAAAATAGAAGGAGAGATTAAAAGCTTCCAGGACAAACAAAAACTGAAAGATTTTGCAAATACCAAACCAGCTCTACAGGAAATATTGAAAGGGGTCCTCTAAGCAAAGAGAGACACTAAAAGTAGTAGATCAGAAAGAAACAGAGACAATATCCAATAACAGTCACCTTACAGGCAATACGATGGCACTAAATTCATATCTCTCAATACTTACCCTGAATGTTAATGGGCTAAATGCCCCAATCAAAAGACAAAGGGTATCAGAATGGATAAAAAAACAAAACCCATCTATAAGTTGCCTACAAGAAACTCATCTTAAACCCGAAGACACCTCCAGGTTTAAAGTGAGGGGGTGGAAAAGAATGTACCATGCTAATGTACATCAGAAGAAAGCAGGAGTGGCAATCCTTATATCAGATCAATTAGATTTTAAGCCAAAGACTATAATAAGAGATGAGGAAGGACACTCTATCATACTCAAAGGAACTATCCAACAAGAAGATCTAACAATTTTAAATATCTATGCCCCTAACGTGGGAGCAGCCAACTATATAAACCAATTAATAACAAAATCAAAGAAACACATCGACAAGAATACAATCATAGTAGGGGATTTTAACACTCCCCTCACTGAAATGGACAGATCATCCAAGCAAAAGATCAACAAGGAAATCAAGGCCTTAAATGACACATTGGACCAGATGGACATCACAGATATATTCAGAACATTTCATCCCAAAGCAACAGAATACACATTCTTCTCTAGTGCACATGGAACATTCTCCAGAATAGATCACATTCTTGGTCCTAAATCAAGTCTCAACCGGTATCAAAAGATTGGGATCATTCCCTGCATATTTTCAGACCACAATGCTCTAAAGCTAGAACTCAATCACAAGAGGAAATTTGAAAAGAACCCAAATACATGGAGACTAAACAGCATCCTTCTAAAGAATGAATGGGTCAACCAGGAAATTAAAGAAGAATTGAAAAAATTTATGGAAACAAATGATAATAAAACACAACAGTTCAGAATCTGTGGGACACAACAAAGGCCGTCCTGAGAGGAAAATATATAGCGGTACAAGCCTTTCTCAAGAAACAAGAAAGGTCTCAGGTACACAACCTATCCCTACACCTAAAGGAGCTGGAGAAAGAACAAGAAAGAAACCCTAAACCCAGCAGGAGAAGAGAAATCATAAAGATTAGAGCAGAAATCAATGAAATAGAAACCAAAAAAAACAATAGAACAAATCAATGAAACTAGGAGCTGGTTCTTTGAAAGAATTAATAAGATTGATAAACCCCTGGCCAGACTTATCAAAAAGAAAAGAGAAAGGACCCAAATAAATAAAATCATGAATGAAAGAGGAGATCACAACGAACAACAAAGAAATACAGACAATTATAAGAACATACTATGAGCAACTCTATGCCAACAAATTCGACAATCTGGAAGAAATGGATGCATTCCTAGAGACATATAAACTACCACAACTGAACCAGAAAGAAATAGAAAGCCTGAACAGACCCATAACCAGTAAGGAGATTGAAACAGTCATCAAAAATCTCCAAACAAACAAAAGCCCAGGGCCAGATGGCTTCCCGGGGGAATTCTACCAAACATTTAAAGAAGAACTAATTCCTATTCTCCTGAAACTGTTCCAAAAAATAGAAATAGAAGGAAAACTTCCAAACTCATTTTATGAGGCCAGTATCACCTTGATCCCAAAACCAGACAAGGATCCCAACAAAAAAGAGAACTACAGACCAATATCCTTGATGAACACAGATGCAAAAATTCTCGCCAAAATACTAGCCAAAAGGATTCAACAGTACATCAAAAGGATTATTCACCACGACAAAGTGGGATTTATTCCAGGGCTGCAAGGTTGGTTCAACATCCACAAATCAATCAATGTGATACAACACATTAATAAAAGAAAGAACAAGAACCATATGATACTCTCCATAGATGCTGAAAAAGAATTTGACAAAGTACAGCATCCCTTCCTGATCAAAACTCTTCAAAGTGTAGGGATAGACGGCACATACCTCAATATTATCAAAGCCATCTATGAAAAACCCACCGCAAATATCATTCTCAATGGAGAAAAACTGAAAGCTTTTCCACTAAGGTCAGGAACACAACAGGGATGTCCGTTATCACCACTGCTATTCAACATAGTACTAGAAGTCCTAGCCTCAGCAATCAGACAACAAAAGGAAATTAAAGGCATCCAAATCGGCAAAGAAGAAGTCAAACTATCAGTCTTTGCAGATGATATGATACTATATGTGGAAAACCCAAAAGACTCCACTCCAAAACTGCTTGATCTTGTACAGGAATTCAGTCAAGTGTCAGGATATAAAATCAATGCACAGAAATCAGTTGCATTTCTCTACACCAACAACAAGACAAAAGAAAGAGAAATTAAGGAGTCCATCCCATTTACAATTGCACCCAAAACTATAAGATACCTAGGAATAAACCTAACCAAAGAGAACAAGAATCTATACTCAGAAAACTATAAAGTATTCATGAAAGAAATTGAGGAAGACACAAAGAAATGGAAAAATGTTCCATGCTCCTGGATTGGAAGAATAAATATTGTGATAATGTCTATGCTACCTAAAGCAATCTACACATTTAATGCAATTCCTATCAAAGTACCATCCATTTTTTTCAAAGGAATGGAACAAATAATCCTAAAATTTATATGGAACCAGAAAAGACCTCGAATAGCCAAAGGAATATTGAAAAAGAAAGCCAAAGTTGGTGGCATCACAATTCCGGACTTCAAGCTCTATTACAAAGCTGTCATCATCAAGAGAGCATGGTACTGGCACAAAAACAGACACATAGATCAATGGAACAGAATAGAGAGCCCAGAAATAGACCCTCAACTCTATGTTCAACTCATCTTCGACAAAGCAGGAAAGAATGTCCAATGGAAAAAAGACAGCCTCTTCAATAAATGGTGTTGGGAAAATTGTACAGCCACATGCAGAAAAATGAAATTGGATCATTTCCTTACACCACACACATAAATAGACTCAAAATGGATGAAGGATCTCAATGTGAGAAAGGAATCCATCAAAATCCTTGAGGAGGGGGCACCTGGGTGGCTCAGTGGGTTAAGCCGCTGCCTTCGGCTCAGGTCATGATCTCAGGGTCCTGGGATCCGGCCCCGCATGGGGCTCCCTGCTCAGTGGGGAGCCTGCTTCTTCCTCTCTCTCTCTCTGCCTGCCTCTCTGCCTACTTGTGATCTCTCTCTGTCAAATAAATAAATAAAAAAAAAAAATCCTTGAGGAGAACACAGGCAACAACCTCTTCAACCTCAGCCGCAGCAAAATCTTCCTAGGAACATCGCCAAAAGCAAGGGAAGCTAGGGCAAAATGAACTATTGGGATTTTATCAAGATCAAAAGCTTTTGCACAGCAAAGGAAACAGTTAACAAAACCAAAAGACAGGGGCACCTGGGTGGCTCAGTGGTTAAGCCACTGCCTTCGGCTCAGGTCATGATCTCAGGGTCCTGGGATCGAGCCCCGCATTGGGCTCTCTGCTCGGCAGGGAGCCTGCTTCCTCCTCTCTCTCTGCCTGCCTCTCTGCCTACTTGTGATCTCTCTGTCAAATAAATAAATAAAATCTTTAAAAAAAAAAACAAAAGACAACTGACAGAATGGGAGGAGATATTAGCAAATGACATATCAGATAAAGGGCTAGTGTCCAAAATCTATAAAGAACTTAGCATACTCAACACCCAAAGAACAAATAATCCAATCAAGAAATGGGCAGAGGACATGAACAGACATTTCTGCAAAGAAGACATCCAGATGGCCAACAGACACATGAAAAAGTGCTCCATATCACTCGGCATCAGGGAAATACAAATCAAAACCACCATGAGATATCACCTCACACCAGTCAGAATGGCTAAAATTAACAAGTCAGGAAATGACAGAGGCTGGCAAGGATGCGGAGAAAGGGGAACCCTCCTCCACTGTTGGTGGGAATGCAAGCTGGTGCAACCACTCTGGAAAACAGCATGGAGGTTCCTCAAAATGTTGAAAATAGAACTACCCTATGACCCAGCAATTGCACTGCTGGGTATTTACCCTAAAGATACAAACGTAGTGATCCGAAGGGGCACGTGCACCCGAATGTTTATAGCAGCAATGTCTACAATAGCCAAACTATGGAAAGAACCTAGATGTCCATCAACAGACGAATGGATAAAGAAGATGTGGTATATATACACAATGGAATACTATGCAGCCATCAAAAGAAATGAAATCTTGCCATTTGCGATGACGTGGATGGAACTAGAGGGTATCATGCTTAGCAAAATAAGTCAATCGGAGAAAGGCAACTATCATCTGATCTCCCTGATATGAGGGAGAGGAGATGCAACATGGGGGGTTGATGGGGTAGGAGAAGAGTAAATGAAACAAGATGGGATTGGGAGGGAGACAAACCATAAGTGACTCTTAATCTCACAAAACAAACTGAGGGTTGATGGGGGGAGGGGGATTGGGAGGGGTGTGTGGTTATGGACATTGGGGAGGGTATGTGTTATGGTGAGTGCTGTGAAGTGTGTAAACCTGGTTATTCACAGACCTGTACCCCTGGGGATAAAAATATATTATATGTTTATAAAAAATAAAATTAATAAAAATTAAAAAATGTTTTGAAAATTAGAAGATGTACCCTTAAGTCATCCCTAAATCTCTAGGGGGGAAATAAGGATTATTTATTTTTAAATCTGAGAAATGTTGAGGATTTTATGAAAGAAATGTTTTGATATACAAAATGAATAAGTAACAAAGTTTTAGGATATTCAAATAAGTGATTACTATAAATTACTTGTGCAAGGAAGAAATAAACATACCAATTGAATCATAGACAAGGGTGGATTGAGAGAGAAGTATAAACCAGAAACACTTATTTCTAAGTCTCTTTTTAAGGAATCTCTACACCCAATGTGTGGTGAGAGCTTACAAACCTGAGTTCAGGAGTCACATGCTCTACCTACTGAGCCAGAGAGTCACCCCTAAATTAGGAATGTTTTTGTAATGATTAAGCTGGTATATGCAATAGTCCATAAACATTTACTCAAGTATTAGCTGTCAGGTTTGAACAATTCTATTATTTTTAATATTTCTAACAATAAAGCAGAATTCCTTGCACTTCAGTTTTCTTTCCAATATAAGCATTCTGTTACACTGAATAAAACAATAGAGGTAGTGGTTTGTAAATATCCTACCCAGTAGGTTAAAAATGTACTCAAAAGCCATTTTGCTTTCAATGTGTTCCAGTGAAGTGGGATCACATTTTGGGAAAAGTCTTATGTTTTATTGGAAAAAACCTATTATGTCTCATTAACTACCTAAAGTATTTTGTCCCATCCCAACAACCATTGTGGCAGAGGTCACTTCCACAACTGGGATGAAGCAGTAGGATTCCACTTGGATGGGACTTGAGCTAAAAAAGGAAATGAGATACATAGTTAGTTCTTATTTGCTTTAAGGGTCTGGTGGCTTCACACAAAGTTGCATAAGCACCCTCTTCTTCCATGCAGGGATAAAATGGGGCCATTTTTCATTGCCTTTTTAAAAAGATACTAAATGAGAAAGGCTGCAAGGGAAAAATCGTCAGACAACGTTCTCATTCATTCGCTGTCTGTTGCAGTTGTCAGTCTACTTGTCAACAGAGTTCTAATAAGTGAAATAAGTAATCAACTGAACTCAGCAGTTAGGAAAAAGACAAGGCAACTCAGCACCAATAAAGAGTCCATTGTCTTGTCAAAATCTCTCCTCATGGAGAACAAAACCATGTGGGAGAAACCACTTCTTTCCTATATAATTGGAAACATTTCCCTAGAAATGCCCAAAAAGAAAAGATAGTTATCTAGTACAACCACATTCCCTAATGCTCTGAAAAGAAGTGAAGTGAAACACTTCAAAATACAAAATATAAGACTAACTAAAGACTTGTGATAGAGTAGGGGTAAGGCAGAATGGGAAAACAAAGGTTCTCTCTTCTTAAACTAGAATTTCTCTGGTGGGGAAAATTATCACACTCTTTAATATAAACTTAAGCCTCCCAAACCAAAAATTACTTTTTGTAGATGACTGAAATTGCCACTGGTCCTTTATTGGCCTCTTCATTTGAAATGAGCAATTAGATAAATTGCATCCTCACTATCAACCAGCATCTATCTCATCACTAAATACAGTAAATCCTAAATTCTAACTAATTATTCTAACCCCACAATTTCAGTTCCTTTATTTGAATATATTTTTTTAATCCTGAATGAGTTAGATCTTACTTCTTTGGCCATTTTAACATACTTTAGCCACCTCCCCATCCCACAGATAGCCTTGCCATATTTATAAAGGTCTGATTACAACAACATGATTGCTTTGGTTGGGTTTCCCATTAGTATTCCTATAGGGTGTGAAGACTGTATAAATAATTTCATCCTGATTATTCCCTTTTGGCCTGTGAGAAACTTGTGCCTCTCTTCTCCCATGTGGGATCACCAACTCATTGGCAAAAATCTGAAGTCACACTATAACAATCCCACCTCAGTCTTCAAAATAAAAAAAAAAAAAAAAATGCTGTGCAACCACTTGGTCTAAAGCTGAGAAAATCCTGGTCTCCATATAATTTTAACACTGTTCCAATGAAGATTCTTTACTATTTACATCTAAAAGAATTTGAATAGTTAGAATCAGGGGCTATATGTCTTCTTCAATTTCAAAGAAAGAACACCTACTTGAAGCCCCAAGTCAAAGACAGCAGGAATATGCATTATACATTCTTTGTATAATCCCTTATCCTCATCTATGTCCTCTCTTCTTATGTCTCTCCCTTGTATTTCTTCCTCTTTCTCTTTTGACTTATCTCTCAATATCTCTGCATTATCTTGTGATTACTCATCCATCTCAAGTCTTCATGCCTTTCAATATACCTTTCTTAATGACCTTTCTGAATTCATTTCTATTTTTAGCCTTCTTTGTTATCTTTTTTTATTTTCCTCCAAATCTTTTTGTCATTTTCCCTTTCCCACTCCCGAATCTCACCTGTTTTAAAGTGTTGCAAACAGAATATTTCTATTTTTATTTATAAAGTTTTTTTTTAATTTATTTGAAACAGGAAAAAAAAGAGGGAGAACACAGAAAGAGAATCAAACTCCCCACTAAGCAGAAAACCCAATTCAGAGCTCAATTCCAGGACCCTAGATCATGACCTGAGCTGAACGCAGATGCTTAACTGAATAAGCCACCCAGGGGCCCTACAAGCAGAATATTTTTAAATCATTGTTCATTGAATAAAATTTTATATTCTAATACATTTTATAAAACGATATAATTGAGTATTTTATATTTCTCACTCTAAGGAAAATAACCAAGTGTTTACATTTGGGAGCTATTTTTTTAAATTTATTATCAGTTATTTAGTGATCAGAAAATGATTTTTTTTCATGCCTAATATTAATCCATTCCCATATTAATAGTTAAGGATATAGACAAATAATCCAAGCAATTTATTTTCCCCCAGAATCTCAGAACTGAAATGATACACCTTACCTCCAGAAAGCTTTTATGTCCTACCGTACCTTCATACTCACTAAGCCATATAATGCTAAGAGCTAACTTTCTAATGTTGCATATGTATGACACTACAAGATGAATGATTCAATAATGTGGATATTTGGCATTATGCAAACAATATATCCAGTCAATTGAGTGAATCTTTCTAAATTCAGTATTACCTTCCATCATTGTACAACCAGATCCGCCCAGATATGTTTCCTCTTATTTAATGTAACATTAGATTACTTTCTTTAGAAGATCTGACACTGAATCTTCTCAGAAATTTTATTGAGATAGAGATAGAGATAGGGATAGAGATAGAGATAGAGATAGAGATGAGAGAGAGAATTCACACAGTGGTAGAGGGACAGAGAGAGGGAGAGAGGGAATCTTAAGCAGCCTCCACTCCCAGTGCAGAGGCCAATGTGGGGCTCAATCTAACAACCCTGAGATCATGAGCTGAAATAAAGGGTCAGACACTTAACCAACTGAGCAGGTGCCCCTGGAATTTCTCTGAATTAACCCATATGACACCAGCAACAGGATGCAAATAAAAACTATTTGTGTTACACTGACTGAGTCACCAATTTGCTGTCATAACTGACGCTTCTGCAGACTGAGTCACGCACCAAGTATGAACCCAAGTGTACATTGGTATATCCAGTCTTCTGCAGTCTCTGTCAATAGAGTCCATTCCCAAGTTGGAATAAGAATAGTAGACATTCTTGTGTCATTTCTGGATCATTCTCACCAAGATCAAAACTATGTTATCATGTTCTTAGGGTGATCCAGATCACCTAGATCAGTCCTAGATTCCCACGTTCACCAAACCAAGCATCCACTTAATAACAATTTAAAAATGGAATTTTCCACACATTCAAAATGTTGCACATATTTGAATATTGCTAATAGAGTCAGAAGTGAAAAGTTTATATTAATAAAATAGAAATTTTTGCAAAAATTTACAAAAATGCACAGTGGTTTTCCTTCCCATGAACATAGACTATCTTTTCTTTTTTTAATTTTCATTCCATAAGTTTTCAGGTAAAATCATTTAAGGTTAAAACATAAAACTAGGAAATAAACTAGTCAATGCAGACTTCATTTTCCGGAAATATTCTCTAAGGACTTCTTTGTTTCCCCACTTCCACTCATCTTCTATCCAAGTTGTTTCTGCTACTGGAAAAAACACTGCTAATTCACCTTCATGCAAATTGGACCTCCTTCCCTGTTATAGTTTCATCTACCACCATCTCCAAGGTAGCCTCCAACTTCTCAAAGTAGAGGAACCAATCATAAATAGACTGTAGAACTCATACTTTCTTTTATTCGACATCTTACTAAATGTTCCCTCTTAACTCCTATGTTGTCTGAATGATTTCTGGCTGTCAGGTCTTGGTGAAATTCTCACTGAGTTACAGGTTATGGCTGGCTTGTTTTCCCTAAAGTTAATGACATATGCCATATATTCCACTACCAGTATTCTAGAGCTGGTTCACACTGAATCCAGAGACCCAAGTGTTAAATTTCAATAATTTTGAAAGTTGGTTGTTAAACCATTAGTAGTTTAAAATTGTCCATGGTAAAAATATTTAAACCATGAGGACTGACAAACTTTCCCAGTCAGGTCTTTTGTTTGTTTCACTTTAGGATGTTTTTCTTTTTTTCTTGAGAGCTACTTGACCAGCATATCACTGTCTGTATCCATGGCTTGAAAGAGACACACTATTTCTTCTATGAAATTCACTTCTGAAGATACCCCTAATGAAAAATTTTGAAGTTTAAGATTTCATGTTTCTTTTATATTTCATCTTCCTCCCAACCCCACAAGTATGCCTCCCCCGACACACACAAGCACAGGAACATAACGCTGCCTAAATGTTTCTGACTAATGACCAATAGTGTTCTGAGACCCTCCTTTTGTCTAGCTACTGTTAAATCTCTATCCACAGTGACAACCTGTCTCCAGAGGGAAAAACTGAATAGTTTTGCCTGTAATAATAAAATCACCCTGTTGCCAATACCACATTTTTTATACAAAAACAAAACAAGACAAAACAAAACAGGAAGCTACTGATAGTTCTGAAAAGAGTATTAAATAATACATTTATTTTTTAAAGATTTCATTTATTTATTTGAGATAGAGACAGAAAGAGGGAGCGTAAGCATGAGCTGGGGGCAGAGGGAGAAGCAGACCCCCCACTGAGCAAGAAGCCTGATGTCAGGCTCAACCCCCACACCCTGAGTTCATGACCTGAGCTACAGGCAGACACTTAAATGACTGAACCAGCCAGGTGCCCCTAAATAATACAGTTAGACAAAACATTTGGTAAAAACTGTACCCACATACACAAGAGGCTTAAATAGCCCCAAACATCAGGGGGAAAGATAAAGAAAATTGTAAGGACATCATAAAAAAGTCACTTAATATCAGTGGTAAAAAGACAATATTAAAGCACTGAGGGGGCAGAAAAGCATATTATGTATAGAACAAAAGGAGTGAGAATTTCAGGACACATCAAAAGCAAAGCAAACCAGCAGTAATAGACAGATAACTTCAAATTATATAAAGAAAAATTTGCCAACCAAGATTATCAGTGGATATCTCAGTAGAAATCTTGCAGGTGTGGAGAGAATGGGGTGATATATAAAAATTATTGCAAGAATTATATATGCAGCAGAAATATCTCAAAAATGAAGGTTACATAATGTTAAAAAAATGGCAGAGTGAGAACTCCTGAAAATAAATGTTACTTACATAAAAGCAATACAAACATGGACAAATTTCCCTGAATCAACTTTTTCAGAATTTCAGAAATTAAAGAATGGCTTTCAGCAATCTGGAGACCATTTATTCAATAAAAAAACTGAATCTCAGTAAAATTAGTGAACACTGTGGACTTTTAATTTGTCTGTCCATATCCCCTCTTCTTCTTTTTTTTATATGCACATTTTTAAATTTTTTTTAAATTTTTTAATTTATTTTTTATTTTTTCAGCATAACAGTATTCATTATTTTTGCACCACACCCAGTGCTCCATGCAATCCGTGCCCTCTACAATACCCACCACCTGGTGCCCCCAATCTCCCACCCCCCACCCCTTCAAAATGCTCAATCGTTTTTCAGAGTCCATAGTCTCTCATGGTTCACCTCCCCTTCCAATTTCCCTCAACTCCCTTCTCCTCTCCATCTCCCCTTGTCCTCCATACTATTTGTTATGCTCCACAAATAAGTGAAACCATATGATAATTGACTCTCTCTGCTTGACTTATTTCACTCAGCATAATCTCTTCCAGTCCCGTCCATGTTGCTACAAAACTTGGGTATTCATCCTTTCTATTTTCTTTTTCTTTTTTTTTTTTTTTACACCTTTATAAACATATATTTTTATCCCCAGGGGTGCAGGTCTGCGAATCGCCAGGTTTACACACTTCACAGCACTCACCATAGCACATACCCTCCCCAATGTCCATAACCCCACCCCCTCTCCCAATCCCCCTCCCCCCATCAACCCTCAGCTTGTTTTGTGAGATTAAGAGTCACTTATGGTTTGTCTCCCTCCCAATCCCATCTTGTTTCATTTACTCTTCTCCTACCCCATCAACCCCCCATGTTGCATCTCCTCTCCCTCATATCAGGGAGATCAGATGATAGTTGCCTTTCTCCGATTGACTTATTTCGCTAAGCATGATACCCTCTAGTTCCATCCACGTCATCGCAAATGGCAAGATTTCATTTCTTTTGATGGCTGCATAGTATTCCATTGTGTATATATACCACTTCTTCTTTATCCAATCGTCTGTTGATGGACATCTAGGTTCTTTCCATAGTTTGGCTATTGTAGACATTGCTGCTATAAACATTCGGGTGCACGTGCCCCTTCGGATCACTACGTTTGTATCTTTAGGGTAAATACCCAGCAGTGCAATTGCTGGGTCATAGGGTAGTTCTATTTTCAACATTTTGAGGAACCTCCATGCTGTTTTCCAGAGTGGTTGCACCAGCTTGCATTCCCACCAACAGTGGAGGAGGGTTCCCCTTTCTCCGCATCCTCGCCAGCATCTGTCATTTCCTGACTTGTTAATTTTAGCCATTCTGACTGGTGTGAGGTGATATCTCATTGTGGTTTTGATTTTTATTTCCCTGATGCCGAGTGATATGGAGCACTTTTTCATGTGTCTGTTGGCCATCTGGATGTCTTCTTTGCAGAAATGTCTGTTCATGTCCTCTGCCCATTTCTTGATTGGATTATTTGTTCTTTGGGTGTTGAGTTTGCTAAGTTCTTTATAGATTTTGGACACTAGCCCTTTATCTGATATGTCATTTGCGAATATCTTCTCCCATTCTGTCAGTTGTCTTTTGGTTTCGTTCACTGTTTCCTTTGCTGTGCAAAAGCTTTTGATCTTTATAAAATCCCAATAGTTCATTTTTGCCCTTGCTTCCCTTGCCTTTGGCGATGTTCCTAGGAAGATGTTGCTGCGGCTGAGGTCGAAGAGGTTGCTGCCTGTGTTCTCCTCAAGGATTTTGATGGATTCCTTTCTCACATTGAGATCCTTCATCCATTTTGAGTCTATTTTCATGTGTGTTGTAAGGAAATGATCCAATTTCATTTTTCTGCATGTGGCTATCCAATTTTCCCAACACCATTTATTGAAGAGGTTGTCTTTTTTTCCATTGGACATTCTTTCCTGCTTTGTCGAAGATGAGTTGACCATAGAGTTGAGGGTCTATTTCTGGGATCTCTATTCTGTTCCATTGATCTATGTGTCTGTTTTTGTGCCAGTAGCATGCTGTCTTGATGATGACAGCTTTGTAATAGAGCTTGGATCATATGATACTCTCCTTAGATGCTGAAAAAGCATTTGACAAAGTACAGCATCCCTTCCTGATCAAAACTCTTCAAAGTGTAGGGATAGACGGCACATTCCTCAATATTATCAAAGCCATCTATGAAAAACCCATCGCAAATATCATTCTCAATGGTGAAAAACTGAGAGCTTTTCCGCTAAGGTCAGGAACACGGCAGGGATATCCGTTATCACCACTGCTATTCAACATAGTACTAGACGTCCTAGCCTCAGCAATCAGACAACAAAAGGAAATTAAAGGCATCCAAATCGGCAAAGAAGAAGTCAAACTATCACTCTTTGCAGATGATATGATACTATATGTGGAAAACCCGGGGCGCCTGGGTGGCTCAGTGGGTTAAAGCCGCTGCCTTCGGCTCAGGTCATGATCCCAGGGTCCTGGGATCGAGCCCCGCATCGGGCTCTCTGCTCAGCAGGGAGCCTGCTTCCTTTCCTCTCTCTGCCTGCCTCTCTGCCTGCTTGTGATCTCTGTCTGTCAAATAAATAAATAAAATCTTTTTTAAAAAAGTATTATTTATGAAAATAAAAAAGGAGTCATGAACCAGTCACAGGGGGGGAAAAGTTTACAGAACGATCACTGAGGAAGTCCTCCTTTGGGAATTACCAGATAAATAATTTAAATAAGCTATCATTAATATGTTCAGAGAACTAAAGGGAATCATGTATCAAAAACTATATAACAGTATGAGGATAATATCTGACCAAAGAGAAAATATAATCAAGGAGGTAAGTATTAATAAATAAATAAATAAATACAAATTCAAATAAAAATTCTAGAGATTAAAGTAGAATAATTAAAAATAATACTAGAGGGGAACAATTATTGTTGACTATAAGAAGAGTGAGCAACTTGAATATTTGGTCCATCGAATGAACAAAAAAGAAAAAGAAAAATGAACAGAACCTGTAGGATGCTATCAAATGTACTGATAAAATAAATGTCCTAGGAAAGGGGAGAGAAAGAGGCAGAAATAACATTATAATATTTGGAAAAAATAATAGCCAAACTCTTCTCAAATTTGATGAAAATCATTAATCAATACAGACATATTCAGTAAACTCTAATTTGGATATCCTCAATAAGATATACATGTACACATACTATAACTAAATTATCAAAAGCCAAAGAGAGAATTTTAAAATCAGAAAGATAAAAGAAATTTGTCACATACTAGGGGACACCCCCCAAGATTATCAGTGGATATCTCAGCAGAAACCTTGCAGGTGTGGAGAGAATGGGGTGATATATTCAAATTATTGCAAGAAAAATTGCCAACCAAGAATAGTCCTTGAAGAATGAAGAAGAGATAGGTTTTCCCAGACAAACAAAAACTGAAGAAATTGCTCACTGCTAGACTTGTCTTAGAAGGAGTGCTAAAGGTAGTTCTTAAAAGTTGAAACAAATAGATACTAATTATATAAAAGCATATGAAAGTATAAATGTTATTGCTAAAAAGAAACAAAGAATATTCAAATATAATAATAGCAGTACATGAATAACTTTTAAAACTAGTATATAAATTAGGAGACAAGAATAATTATAATAAGATAAATGTTAAAAGTGTTAGTGTAAATATAGTATAAAAGAAGTAAAACTTGACATCAATTATAAAAAGTGTAGAGGCAATTGAATTATATGGTATCTGTATGTGATTGACGTGAAGTTGTTATGCACTTAAAAAAGATTTCTAGAACTATAAAATAGTGCAAAACCCATGGTAACCAATCATGCAAAAAAAATCAGTAGATACATTAAAAAAGAAAAAAAACAGTGAAAAATCATATGCACACACACACACAAAACCATCAAAGCACAAAGTCAACAAGAAGGGGGAAAATGAACAAAAATATAGATAGGAAACAATTTATAAGATGTCAAGAGTAAGTACTTATATTATTTTAAATATGAGTGGGGCCAAACTCAATCAAAAGACAGAGTGCCTGAATGGATAAAAACAAAAACAAACAATTGAATAATAAATCATAAGTTTACTTTAATTGAATCCCTTCCATACTTTTGAAGGAAAAGTAAAATGGTGACAGCTCTTATGGAAAATAGTATGAGGGATCCTCAAAAACAAATTACTGGCTGCTAACAAGGAGTGGGCTTGAGGATGGGTGAAATAGGTGAGGGAGATTAAAAGGTACAAACTTCCAGTTATAAAATAAATAAGTTACAGAGGTGGAAAATACTGCAGAATCAATAATATGGCCTAATATAGTCAATAATATTTATTGCCATGAGCATTTTATATGTAATTATTGAAACAGTATACTGCATAACCAAAACTAATTTTATATGTCAACTATATTTCAATTTAAAAAATATTTAAGGGGCACCTGGGTGGTTCAGTGGGTTAAGCTTCTTGCCTTTGGCTCAGGTCATGATCTCAGGGTGCTGGGATTGAGCCCTGTCTTGGTCTCTCTGCTGAGCAGGGATCCTGCTTCCCCCTCTGCCTGCTGCTCCCCCTGCTTGTGCTCTCTGTCTGTCAAATGAATAAATAAAATCTTTAAAAAATATGTAAAATATATATAAAATCTGACATATGATCCCCAAATCCCACTTCTGCATATATATTCAGAAAAAGGAAATCAGGATTTGGAAGAGTATTTACACGCCCATGTTCATTGCAGGAATATTCACAATACCCAGGAAATAGAAACAATCCAAGTGTTTGTCTAAAGATGAATGGATAAAGAAAATGTGTTATATACATAAAATGATATATAATTCAGCCTTAACAAGGAAATCAAATCACATGCTACATGGATAAAACTTGAGGACCTCATGGGAAATGAAATATACCTATCACAAAAAGAAAAATTCAACTTATGTGAGCTATCTAAAGGACATTCATATAACATGAAGTAGAATGGTGATTTTATGAAAGTTACTTTTTTGCCTTATCCCCAGTTTTTCCTATTATTAATGTTTTGCACTAGTGTGGTAAAAATTACACCAATGAATTAGTAATAATGCATTATTAGTAGCTAAAGTCCATAGTTTTCAGGATTCACTCCTTCTATTGTATATTCTTATGGGTTTCAACAAATGTGACATATAGTTATCATTTCAGTAACATATGGGAGAGTTTAAGGGCCTTAAAAATCTCCTGTGCTCCACCTATCTACCCTTATCCTCCTAACTCAAATTCTTAGCAACTGCTGAATTTTTACTGCCTTCATAGTTATGCCTTTTCTGGAATGTCTTAAAGTTGGATTCATACAACATGTACTCTTTTCAGCTTGGCTTCTTTCACTTAGCAATACACGTTGTTTCCTCAAATGTATTTTAGTGACTTGAGAGTTCTTTTTTTTTTTTTCTTTCTTTTTTTTTTTTTGGAGAGTTTATTTTTTTAAACTTGCATTTAAATTCAATTTAATTCACATATGTGGTATTATTAGTTTCAGAAATAGAATTCAATGATCCATCAGTTGCATACAACACTCCATGCTCATTACTTCAAGTGACCTCCTTAAATCCCATCACCCAGTCACCTAATTGCCCACCCACCAGCAACCCTCAGGTTTTTCCCCTATAGTTTCATGTTTATTATGGTTTGCTTCCCTCTCTGTTTTTATTTTATTTTTCCTTCACTTCTTCTATGTTCCTCTGCTTTGTTTCTTAAATTCCACATATGAGAGAAATCATATGGTATTTGTCTTTCACTGAATGACTTAATTCACTTAACATGATACCCTCTAGTTCTATCCATGCTCTTGCAAATGGCAAGATTTTATTCTTTTTGTATTCTATTTGCTGGCTAATATTCCAATTATATACACACATACACACATGTATACACAAATATATATATATATATATATATATATATATACACACACACATACACATGCATACATATCTATATATAGATATAGATATGATATATATATATATATATATATATATATATATATATATATCAAGAGGATATAAGTATCTATGTCTATATCAAGAGGATAAGATGGGTACTATATAACAATAAAGGTAATAGTCAACCTTACAGGTATATTATCATCCTGTTACAGCTGATAAGATATTTGAAAATATTTTCTCCCATTCTGTAGGTTGCCTTTTAGTTTTGTTGACTGTTTCCTTTGCAGTGCAAAAACATTTTATTCTGATGAACCCCCAATAGTTCATTTGTGCCTTTGTCTCCCTTACCTTTAGAAATGTTTCTAGCACAAGTTGCTATGCTTTTATCCCCTTTACTATTTATATGAACTTCTTTTCCTTTTGTTACATTCTTTCTTTTAAAATACATTTTGTCAGGTAAAAGTACCGCTATGCTGACTTTCTTGCTTTCCTTTGACACCCATTTGCTTGATAGTTATTTCTCTATCCTTCACTTTCAATCTGCTGGTCCCTTTAAGTCTTTTTTTTTAAAGATTTTATGTATTTATTTGACAGAGAGATCACAAGTAGGCAGAGAGGCAGGCGGAGAGAGAGGGGAAGCAGGCTCCATGCCAAGCAGGGTGCCTGATGTGGAGCTTGATCCCAGGACCTTCATATCATGACCCCAGCTGAATGCAGAGGCTTAACCCACTAAGCCACCCAGGTGCCACTCTCCTTAGATCTTAAATGAGCTTCTTCTAGGCAACATATAATGGAGTTGATTCCCCCCCCCTTTATATCTGTTCTTTCGCTCTATGCCTTTTGACTGGAGTGTTTTGTACATTTACATTCAAACCAGTTATGATAGATATGTATTTTTATTTTATTATTTTTTCCAAGATATTCTCTGATCCTTTCACCTCTTTCTCTCTTTCATGGTTTTCTGATTTTCTTTAGCAACAGATTTGGATTTCTTTGACTTTGCTGTTTGAATATTTATTATTGGTTGTGATATATTGCAATCATTACATTATATGTAAGTATATATAATATACAGCATATATAACATATATTAATGTGTATTTATATTTAAATACCAATATAAATATATTTACAGATAGAAGTGTTAAGTTTCAGTATTTTAGGTGTCTGGTAGTTTAAGTATGAATACATTCTTTACTCCTCTCTTTCTCACCTTTTTGTATAAGTTATTATATTGTATATCCTTTTATCTTGTGAGTTCTATGACTCCCAATAAATTGATTTTGTAAAGAAATATTCACTTTTACTGCTTTTGTGTTTTCTACCTTTATATTCTCACTTTTTATCTCGCCTTTCCATACAAAGCATCTGCTTTAATATTTTCTGCAAGATTGGTTTAGGGGTCATGAACTCCTTTAGTCTTTGTTTGTCTGGGAAACTAACTCTTCCTCTGTTCTGCATGGTACCTTTCTGGATAGAGTAGTCTTGGCTGAAGATTTTTCCCAATCAGAAGTTTGATTATATTGTACCATTCCTTTCTGGTGAAAATCTCCCTTCTGGTGAAAAATCTCCTGATAGTGTTTTTGGGGATTCCTTGTATGTTATTTTCTTATTTTTTTTCTTACTGCTTTTAAGATTTTTATCACTATATTCTGCCAATTTTAGAATATGCCTTGCTGTGCATCTGCTTTCGTTGATGTTTTGGGGGTTCTTTGTGTTGCATTGGTCTCGATATCTGTTTCCTTACCCATATTTAGGAAGTTGTCTGCCAACATTTCTTCAAATATTTTTCCCCATTTTCTCTCTTTTTTTTTTCTTCTGGGAATCCAATAACATGAATGTTATTTCACTCGATTGAGTCACTGAGTTCTCTAAGTCTATTCTTGTTTTGTATAATACTTTTTTCCTCTCTTTTTTCTTCACCTTGATTAAGTACCAATATTCTGTCTTCTATGTCTTTAGTTCATTCCTACACTTCTTCTAGCATGTTGTTCATTCCATCAAGCATGTTTCTCATTTCATTTATTGAGTCTCTTATCCCTGCTTTGTTATTCCTTATCTCTGTTTAAGGTCTCACTCCTGTATTCCTCTCTTTTCTCAATCCAGGGAGTGTGATTACAAACATTGCTTTAATACTCCATCATATGTGTCACTTATATCTATTTTGCTTAGCTCTCTAGCCATGGCTTTGTGTTCTTTCATTTGGTTTTAATTTCTCTCTTTTTTTTTTTTCATTTTGTTTATGTCTCTGTGCTCTTTCTATGACTAAGAAAGTCAGCTGTATCTCCTGTTTTTGAAGGTAATGACCTTATGGAGAAGAGTTCCAGTAGTGTGCTACCATGTAGTGTCCTCTCTTTCCCAGGGCCTGACACTTCTAGGAATGTCTCTGACATGTATTATCTATATTTTATTTCTTCTGGTTACCATTTCCTTCAGGACAGTCATTTTCAGAGTCTCTCTTTACCTGTTGTAAGCAGTGTTTGGTCCCTGGTCTGAAGGTGATGAATTTTAATTAGGTGAGCTCTGGTCTGCTTGTGAATTGAGACCTGTCACCACCTCTGCTGGAATTGATACACTGTAAAACTCTGAGGCTGAGAGATATGGTGTATGCAGGAGCTTGGGCAGGTTTTTTTTTTGGGGGGGGGGTTGTTGTATTTTGTGCTGGGACTGAGGCAAGGGTGATGGGGAAAGTTTGTTCAACCAGAGATGGGGGTGCAGGGCTTGGAGGAAGCAAGATAGGTAGCTAGTATTGGCACTGCACTGGTTCCCACATGTGGTCCTGCACTTGTGCTGAGTGTTGGGGGAGGAAATTGGTGCCTTCCAGTTGCTTTGTTCCCAGAGGGGTCTTTCCATGAATGCTGCCTTTCTGGGACAGGCTCTCCAAGATGAGTGAATAACTTCACTCTGGTGTGTCCTAGGCACTCTACAGATTATTACCCTGCTGTATGTCAGCAGGCTCTTTTCCTGCCTTTTCTCCAAGAGTAACCCCATTGCCTTTAAGACTCCATTTTTTTTCCCCATATGTTCCCCTTTGTGTTGGTTTGTGTCCTGCCCTTCTCCAGATCTGTTTCTCTCCCAAACCACATCTCCACACTTCCTACTTTCTTCCATGTAGACTCTTCTTTAACTTTAGTTGTGGAGTTTGTTTTGCTATGCTTCAGTTTGATTTCTGAGGCATTTAGGGTGATTTGAAAGTTATCTAGTTGTATTTGTGGGATGAGATGATCCTAGAGTCCCCCTCTCTACAGCAATCTTCCAACCTTCTCATAGGGCACAACTATGAGTGAAATGTCAGAGAAAGACAAATATTGTATAATTTCATTTATAGGGTGAATTTAAAACAAACAAAACAAAATATGCTTATAGATAGATCAGTTTGCTGGAATAAGGAGAATGGAGGGAACAGGTTTCATGGGTGGGAAAAATGGGTGAATGTGGTTAATTGTATGGTGAAAGATGATAACCACCATGATTGTGGTGAACATTTTGTAGTGTATAAAAATATTGACTTATTATATTGTGCATCTGAAACTACTATAATGTTATACTCCACCTTTACCTCACATATTCAAAAAAAAGATGTCAACAAGGACAAAGTGATGTGTTGACAGAATTAATTTATTATTAATTAATTACAAAGTTTGTTCTATTGCTTGTCACAGATACTATAGTCAAACTTCAGCAGCCCTGAAATTTAACTGCTAGATTCATATTTTCTATATCTAATCTGTAGCATAGTGACTATAGCAATCACATAGAATCAGTATAATGTATACTTGAAAGGTATAACAAAAAACAATGAGTACTGTTAAGCTGAAAAGAAATTAAAAAATGCAAAAAAAAGTAAAAATTAATGTTATCACTATAATAACAAAAACAAAATGGCAATTATGTGAAGAGGTAGAATGTATTAATTAATTTTCCTGTGGTAACCATTTGGGAATCTATACGTGTATCACATTATCACATCATACACCTTAATCTTACAAAGTGTAAATGCCAATTATATATTGATAAAATGCTTTTTTAATTTTTTTGAAAAAAATATTTAAAAAAACAATTTTATTTTTGGATAAAAATTAACTGGGCACTATATTTGAGGCATAAAGCTACCCATCAAAGTAACAAACCAAGTACCTGTAATAGGTAAGATGATGACGTCTGATGGACCACGGCTGACAGCTGAGTAAGAGATTAAAAAATAAAAGGCAGGGGATATGTTGAAACTTATTATGCATTGGCAGCTGACCATGATCCACAGAAAAGCCCAGAGTGTTTTGGAATTCACTCTAGAAATACCAAAAGCATTGTGAATTTCATTGGAAGCTGCACATTTTGGCCAAAATTAATGATCAAATATACTGTTGTGGATCTAGAGCTACATATATAAGTGGGAATGAAAGAACCCAGGAATAATATGGACCATGTGATGCCACAAACACTTCAAAGGCATGGTGAACAAAATGGACATGAATGCTCACTCTCTTAAAATGAGATATATGTGCAGCTACCAGTAGTTTTGCTTAACATAAAAATAAGATAAAGACTTGAGGAGTAAAAATCTGATCACAGCTGTCATCAGGGAAAAAATACATTCTTGCATCCTATTTTGAGTCAATTTTTAGTCCTAGAATGGATCCAATGTAAAGGCCATGAGGTCACTGTGAAGAAAGTCCCAACAATGCCACAAAAATTGCATGAAGGCACTATGTATCAATCCTCTAAAGAAACTTGTTATCTATATCCCAGAATGGATTTGCCAGCTCGGTCTTGCATGAAAAAATACCATAGAGTAGGTAGATTAAACATCAGCTACTTATTTTCTGAAGTTCTATAGGCTAGGAATTCCAAGATTAAGCTATAGGCCAAGTTGGCTCCCAGTGAAATTTCTCTTCCTAGCTTGCAGAAAGCTGCCTCACATGGCCTTTCATCATGAAGAAGAAAAATAGCATGAACTCTGATCTCTCTCAAAAGCACACTAATCCTTAAATCAAGACATATGAAGCAATTTAGTCTAACTACCTCGTTAACATTCTTCTTTCCAAATCCCTCTACATTTGCAGAGTGTCCACAAAGAAATTTGGGAGGATGCATTTAAGTCCAGAGTACAAAGCAAGGACATTTGAGAGAAAGAAAAATCCTGAGATATTTTGAGAGCTGTCGGTTACAGAGTGTCTGAGCTAACACTAGAAGACACTTGTATAATGGAATGCCCTTCTCACTACAGTTAACACATATGGGAAATATATGCTATCCATTGCATTTACTTTTGCTCTTTTGTGTAGAATTCCAGGTTCCTATTTCAGCACTGAGGCTTTTATCATGAAAATATTAACAGTTATTTATTTTTTAGGGCACCATTTTTTTAAATTTAATATTACTTTTTCAGAGTTTCAAGATTCATTGTTTATGAACCACACCCAGTGCTCCATGCATTCCATGCCCTCCTTAATACCCACCATCAGGTTCACCCAACCCCCACCTCCCTCCCCTCCCAAACCCTAAGTTTGTTTCTCAGAGTCCACAGTCTCTCATGGTTCATCTCTCCCTCCGATTTCCCCGAACTCACTTTTCCTTCCCTTCTCCCAATATCCTCTGTGTTATTCCTTATGCTCCATAAGTAACTGAAACCATATGATAATTGAATCTCTCCGTTTGACTTATTTAACTCAGTTCTTCTAAAAACAAGAATTAGGCATGCCAGAGAGATGTTTTGAGCTCCTAAAACCAGCATACTCCTTGTGGGCAAATTCCAAACTGCCTTGTATCTTATACTGGAAGAAAATATATTTTACTGAGCTGGTCATTTTTGCTAGATGTTATTGGCACACCCAAATTACATGATCTACCTGCTCTGTGCCACAGTAACCAAACTGTGAATGACATATTAAGAACTCCCTTCATTTTGACTTCTGATTGAGTGTAACTCATGCAGATACCTTTAATTATTCTGTGCTCCCATAATTCCCTTTTCCTTTCAGGAATACATTGTTTGGACCCCAGTTGTTCAGAGTGCTATTTTAAGACACACTGGTATATCCTTCTCAAGGAATTGTTTTTGGTCAAGGAACAGTACCTAGTCCAAGGCCATGTTCCCTTCCTGGGGGCAGGCCACAACCTATTAATGCTTCTGTTGGGGCACAAATGGGACCATTTTCCTCACAGCAGGACAGCATGGAAGGAATATGTTAGAGCTCCTCCTGGGGCAGCTGATAACTTTGTTGTAATTGCAACACCGTTCAACATCTCCCTGCATTAAGTTTTGCCTTCTTCATTCTTTGAAACTTTTTCCTAAGTGCATTGTACAATAAGCCTCCTGCATATTTCTCTCTGTATCAAAGTCTGTGTTCCAAGAATCATGAAGTATCTCCTATGGATGGGTACCGTAACAACAGAATGATATTTATTTCATTTGTTTTTCTCCTTCTGGTCTGTGGCTTCTTGGCTCTGTATGCTGGCCAGGTCTGCACACTTGTTAGATGGACTTTTCCACACAGTCTATCTTTGTGATATCTAGAAAGTATTGCATCCTTATATTTCTTCAGGAAGATGGATGGGCAAAATATCCCATTCTTGTTAAAATGAGGTGAAAATGTTCTTTTGTTTTCTTTACATAATTATTATTATTTTATTTTTTATAACTTAATTATTTTATTTGAGTACAGGTGACATACAATGTTGCATTAGTTTCAGTTTTACAACATGGTTATTCAACTTCTCTATATGTTATGGGCTCACAGGTGCAGCTACCATCTGTCACCAGACAATGCTATCTCAATATCTATATCTATATCTATTTAAAATATGTTATGTGTAATATATATAAAATGTTTAAATTTATATATTTATATTTATATAAAACTTATGATGTACTTTATGTGGGCTAACTGAACATAATGTTAAAAAATTACAAATGGGGGGGGAGGAGTCAGGATGGCGGAGAAGTAGCAGGCTGAGACTACTTCGGGTAGCGGGAGATCAACTAAATAGCTTGTCTAAAGATTGCAAACACCTACAAATCCAACGGGAGATTGAAGAGAAGAAGAACAGCAATTCCAGAAACAGAAAATCAACCACTTTCTGCAAGGTAGGACTGGCGGAGAAGTGAATCCAAAGCGACGGGAAGATAGACCGCGGGGGGAGGGGCCGGCTCCTGGCGAGCGGCGGAGCAACGGAGCAAAATCGGGACTTTTAAAAGTCTGTTCCACTGAGGGACATCACTCCAGAGGCTTAAATGGGGTGAAGCCCAGGCGGGGTCAGCGCGGCCTCAGGTCCCGCAGGGTCGCAGAAGGATCGGGGGTGTCTGAGTGTCGCAGAGCTTACCGGTATTAGAACAGTGAAGCCGGCTGCAGAGACAGAGCCGAGGAGTGACTCTCAGCTCGGGGTTGCCTTGAACGGGTCGCAGGCTCGGTCAGCTCGGAGCGCGGCCAGAGGCCAGGGTGACGGGAGTCATTGGGCGCTGTTCTCTGGGGGCGCGCTGAGGAGTGGGGCCCCGGGCTCTTGGCTGCTCCGGGCCAGAGACCGGGAGGCCGCCATCTTTATTCCCGTCCTCCAGACTCTACGGAAAGCGCTCGGGGAACAAAAGCTCCTGAAAGCGAACCCGAGCGGATGACTCAGTGAGGCCCCAGGTAAGGGCAGTGCAACTCCGAATGGGGCAAAGACGCATGAGAATCACTACAACAGGCCCCTCCCCCAGAAGATCAACAGGAAACCCAGCCAGGACCAAGTTCACCTACCAAGGAGAGCGTCAGAATTCCAGAGGAGAAGAAAGCAAAGCAAGGAACTCATGGCTTTCTCCCCATGATATTTTAGCCTTGCAGTTAATTTAATTTTTTTTCTTTTTCAATTTTTTTTTCTTTTTCTCTTCTTCTGCTAAATTTTTTTTAACCTTTACCGTTTTCTTTTTTTAACATTTTTTAAATAGTTTATCTAATATATATTTTTTTTCCTCTTTTTATATTTTTTCTTTATCGGCTTTCTTTTTTTTAATAGTTTTTTTTTTCTTTCTTTCTGAACCCCTTTTTATCCCCTTTCTCCCCCCTCACAATTCGGGATCTCTTCTGATTTGGCTAAAGCATATTTTCCTGGGGTTGTTGCCACCCTTTTAGTATTTTACTTGCTCCTTCATAAACTCTTATCTGGACAAAATGACAAGGCGGAAAAATTCACAACAAAAAAAAGAACAAGAGGCAGTACCAAAGGCTAGGGACCTAATCAATAGAGACATTGGTAATATGTCAGATATAGAGTTCAGAATGATGATTCTCAAGGCTCTAGCCGGGCTTGAAAAAGGCATGGAAGATATTAAAGCAACCCTCTCGGGAGATATAAAAGCCCTTTCTGGAGAAATAAAAGAACTAAAATCTAACCAAGTTGAAATCAAAAAAGCTATCAATGAGGTGCAATCAAAAATGGAGGCTCTCACTGCTAGGATAAATGAGGCAGAAGAAAGAATTAGCGATATAGAAGACCAAATGACAGAGAATAAAGAAGCTGAGCAAAAGAGGGACAAACAGCCACTGGACAATGAGGGGAGAATTCGAGAGATAAGTGACACCATAAGACGAAACAACATTAGAATAATTGGGATTCCAGAAGAAGAGGAAACAGAGAGGGGAGCAGAAGGTATATTAGAAAGAATTATTGGAGAGAATTTTCCCAATATGGCAAAGGGAACAAGCATCAAAATTCAAGAGGTTCAGAGAACCCCCCTCAAAATCAATAAGAATAGGTCCACAGCCCGTCACCTAATAGTAAAATTTACAAGTCTTAGTGACAAAGAAAAGATCCTGAAAGCAGCCCGGGAAAAGAAGTCTGTAACGTACAATGGTAAAAATATTAGATTGGCAGCAGACTTTTCAACAGAGACCTGGCAGGCCAGAAAGAGCTGGCATGATATATTCAGAGTACTAAATGAGAAAAACATGCAGCCAAGAATACTATATCCAGCTAGGCTATCATTGAAAATAGAAGGAGAGATTAAAAGCTTCCAGGACAAACAATAACTGAAAGAATTTGCAAATACCAAACCAGCTCTACAGGAAATATTGAAAGGGGTCCTCTAAGCAAAGAGAGACCCTAAAAGTAGTAGATCGGAAAGAAACAGAGACAATATACAATAACAGTCACCTTACAGGCAATACAATGGCACTAAATTCATATCTCTCAATACTTACCCTGAATGTTAATGGGCTAAATGCCCCCAATCAAAAGACACAGGGTATCAGAATGGATAAAAAAACAAAAACCATCTATATGTTGCCTACAAGAAACTCATCTTAAACCCGAAGACACCTCCAGGTTTAAAGTGAGGGGGTGGAAAAGAATTTACCATGCTAATGGACATCAGAAGAAAGCAGGAGTGGCAATCCTTATATCAGATCAATTAGATTTTAAGCCAAAGACTATAATAAGAAATGAGGAAGGACACTATATCATACTCAAAGGAACTGTCCAACAAGAAGATCTAACAATTTTAAATATCTATGCCCCTAACGTGGGAGCAGCCAACTATATAAACCAATTAATAACAAAATCAAAGAAACACATCGACAAGAATACAATAATAGTAGGGGATTTTAACACTCCCCTCACTGAAATGGACAGATCATCGAAGCAAAGATCAACAAAGAAATCAAGGCCTTAAATGACACACTGGACCAGATGGACATCACAGATATATTCAGAACATTTCATCCCAAAGCAACAGAATACACATTCTTCTCTAGTGCACATGGAACATTCTCCAGAATAGATCACATTCTTGGTCCTAAATCAAGTCTCAACCGGTATCAAAAGATTGGGATCATTCCCTGAATAGTTTCAGAACACAATGCTCTAAAGCTAGAACTCAACAGCAAGAGGAAATTTGGAAAGAACCCAAATGCATGGAGACTAAACAGCATCCTTCTAAAGAATGAAGGGGTCAACCAGAAAATTAAAAAGAATAGAAAAAAATTATGGAAACAAATGATAATGAAAACACAACAGTTCAGAATCTGTGGGACACAACAAAGGCAGTCCTGAGAGGAAAATATATAGCGGTACAAGCCTTTCTCAAGAAACAAGAAAGGTCTCAGGTACACAACTTAACCCTACACCTAAAGGAGCTGGAGAAAGAACAAGAAGGAAACCCTAAACCCAGCAGGAGAAGAGAAATCATAAAGATCAGAGCAGAAATCAATGAAATAGAAACCAAAAAAACAATAGAACGAATCAACGAAACTAGGAGCTGGTTCTTTGAAAGAATTAATAAGATTGATAAACCCCTGGCCAGACTTATCAAAAAGAAAAGAGAAAGGACCCAAAGAAATAAAATCATGAATGAAAGAGGAGAGATCACAATGAACACCAAAGAAATACAGACAATTATAAGAACATACTATGAGCAACTCTACGCCAACAAATTTGACTATCTGGAAGAAACGGATGCATTCTTAGAGACATATAAACTACCACAACTGAACCAGGAAGAAATAGAAAGCCTGAACAGACCCATAACCAGTAAGGAGATTGAAACAGTCATCAAAAATCTCCAAACAAACAAAAGCCCAGGGCCAGACGGCTTCCAGGGGAATTTTACCAAACATTTAAAGAAGAACTAATTCCTATTCTCCTGAAACTGTTCCAAAAAATAGCAATAGAAGGAAAACTTCCAAACTCATTTTATGAGGCCAGCATCACCTTGATCCCAAAACCAGACAAGGATCCCAACAAAAAAGCGAACTACAGACCAATATCCTTGATGAACACAGAGGCAAAAATTCTCACCAAAATACTAGCCAATAGGATTCAACAGTACATTAAAAGGATTATTCACCACGACCAAGTGGGATTTATTCCAGGGCTGCAAGGCTGGTTCAACATCCGCAAATCAATCAATGTGATACAACACATTAATAAAAGAAAGAACAAGAACCATATGATACTCTCCATAGATGCTGAAAAAGCATTTGACAAAGTACAGCATCCCTTCCTGATCAAAACTCTTCAAAGTGTAGGGATAGACGGCACATACCTCAATATTATCAAAGCCATCTATGAAAAACCCACCGCAAATATCATTCTCAATGGAGGAAAACTGAAAGCTTTTCCGCTAAGGTCAGGAACACGGCAGGGATGTCCGTTATCACCACTGCTATTCAACATAGTACTAGAAGTCCTAGCCTCAGCAATCAGACAACAAAAGGAAATTAAAGGCATCCAAATCGGCAAAGAAGAAGTCAAACTATCACTCTTCGCAGATGATATGATACTCTAGGTGGAAAACCCAAAAGACTCCACTCCCAAACTGCTTGATCTTGTACAGGAATTCAGTCAAGTGTCAGGATATAAAATCAATGCACAGAAATCAGTTGCATTTCTCTACACCAACAACAAGACAGAAGAAAGAGAAATTAAGGAGTCCATCCCATTTACAATTGCACCCAAAACTATAAGATACCTAGGAATAAACTTAACCAAAGAGACTAAGAATCTATACTCAGAATACTATAAAGTACTCATGAAAGAAATTGAGGAAGACACAAAGAAATGGAAAAATGTTCCATGCTCCTGGATTGGCAGAATAAATATTGTGAAAATGTCTATGCTACCTAAAGCAATCTACACATTTAATGCAATTCCTATCAAAGTACCATCCATTTTTTCAAAGAAATGGAACAAATAATCCTAAAATTTATATGGAACCAGAAAAGACCTCGAATAGCCAAAGGAATATTGAAAAAGAAAGCCAAAGTTGGTGGCATCACAATTCCGGACTTCAAGCTCTATTCCAAATCTGTCATCATCAAGACAGCATGGTACTGGCACAAAAACAGACACATAGATCAATGGAACAGAATAGAGAGCCCAGAAATAGACCCTCAACTCTATGGTCAACTCATCTTCGACAAAGCAGGAAAGAATGTCCAATGGAACAAAGACAGCCTCTTCAATAAGTGGTGTTGGGAAAATTGGACAGCCACATGCAGAAAAATGAAATTGGATCATTTCCTTACACCACACACGAAAATAGACTCAAAATGGATGAAGGATCTCAATGTGAGAAAGGAATCCATCAAAATCCTCTAGGAGAACACAGGCAGCAACCTCTTCGACGTCAGCCGCAGCAACATCTTCCTAGGAACATCACCAAAGGCAAGGGAAGCAAGGGCAAAAATGAACTATTGGGATTTTATCAAGATCAAAAGCTTTTGCACAGCAATGGAAACAGTGAACAAAACCAAAAGACAACTGACAGAATGGGAGAAGATATTTGCAAATGACATATCAGATAAAGGGCTAGTGTCCAAAATCTATAAAGAACTTAGCAAACTCAACAACCAAAGAACAAATAATCCAATGAAGAAATGGGCAGAGGACATGAACAGACATTTCTGCAAAGAAGACATCCAGATGGCCAACAGACACATGAAAAAGTGCTCCATATCACTCGGCATCAGGGAAATACAAATCAAAACCACCATGAGATATCACCTCACACCAGTCAGAATGGCTAAAATTAACAAGTCAGGAAATGACAGATGCTGGCGAGGATGCGGAGAAAGGGGAACCCTCCTACACTGTTGGTGGGAATGCAAGCTGGTGCAACCACTCTGGAAAACAGCATGGAGGTTCCTCAAAATGTTGAAAATAGAACTACCCTATGACCCTGCAATTGCACTGCTGGGTATTTACCCTAAAGATACAAACGTAGTGATCCGAAGGGGCACGTGCACCCGAATGTTTATAGCAGCAATGTCTACAATAGCCAAACTATGGAAAGAACCTAGATGTCCATCAACAGACGAATGGATAAAGAAGATGTGGTATATATACACAATGGAATACTATGCAGCCATCAAAAGAAATGAAATCTTGCCATTTGTGATGACGTGGATGGAACTAGAGGGTATCATGCTTAGCAAAATAAGTCAATCGGAGAAAGACAACTATCATCTGATCTCCCTGATATTATGGAGAGGAGATGCAACATGGGGGGTCGAGGGGGTAGGAGAAGAATAAATGAAACAAGATGGGATTGGGAGGGAGACAAACCATAAGTGACTCTTAATCTCACAAAACAAACTGAGTGTTGATGGGGGGAGGGGGTTGGGAGAGGGGGTGGGGTTATGGATATTGGGGAGGGTATGTGCTATGGTGAGTGTTGTGAAGTGTGTAAACCTGGCGATTCGCAGACCTGTACCCCTGGGGATAAAAATATATGTTTATAAAGCTGTAAAAAAAAAAAAAAAAAAGGATGAATCCCCAAGTTTTGTAGCAACATGGACGGGACTGGAAGAGATTATGCTGAGTGAAATAAGTCAAGCAGAGAGAGTCAATTATCATATGGTTTCACTTATTTGTGGAGCAAAACAAATAGCATGGAGGACAAGGGGAGATGGAGAAGAGAAGGGAGTTGAGGGAAATTGGAAGGGGAGGTGAACCATGAGAGACTATGGACTCTGAAAACGATCTGAGAATTTTGAAGGGGTGGGGGGTGGGAGGTTGGGGGCACCAGGTGGTGGGTATTGTAGAGGGCACGGATTGCATGGAGCACTGGGTGTGGTGCAAAAATGAGTACTGTTATGCTGAAAAATAAAAAAAATTAAAAAAAATTACAAATAGGAATACCTTTTGATCCAATAATTTCACCAGTAGGTATTGACCACAAGAAAATGAGAACACTAACATAACATAGTTTAAAAAAGGAGAGAGAGAGAGAGAGAGAGAGAACACTAATTTTTTATCATTATTATTTTTATTATGTTATGTTAGTCACCATAAAATATATCATTAGATTTGATATAGTGTTCCAAGATTCATTGTTTACATATGTCATCCAGTGCTCCATGCAATAAGTACCCTTTTTAATACCCATCACTGGAAAACCCATCCCCTCCTCCTTTCCCTCTAAAACCCTCCAGTTTATTACTCAGAGTTTACAGTCTCTCGTGGTTCATATCCCCCTCCAATCTCCTCTCTTCATTTTCCCCCTTTTCTCCTAATGCCCTCCATATTATTCCTTATTTTCCACAAGTAAGTGAAATCATATGATAACTGCTTTCTCTGCTTGACTTATTTCACTCAGCATAATGATCTCCAGCCCCATCCATGTTGATGCAAAAGTTGGGTATTCATCCTTTCTGGTGGCTGAGTAATATTCCATTGAAAATATGGGCCACATGTTCCTTATCCATTTGTCTGTTGAAAGGCATCTCAGCTTTTCCCACAGTTTGGTTACTGCGGACATTGATGCTGTGAATATTGGGGTGTATATGGCCCTTCTTTCACTACATCTGTGTCTTTGGGGTCAATACCCAGTAGTGCAATTTCCAGGTCATAAGTTAGCTCTATTTTTAATTTTTTGAGAAACCACAATATTGCCCTTTTGAAAAAGTGGCTGCACCAACTTGCATTCCCACCAACAGTCTTAAGAAAGTTCTCTTTTCTCCACATTCTCTCCAACATTTGTTGTTTCTTGCCTTGTTAATTTTGGCCATTCTAACTGGAATAAGGTGGTATTCAATATGGTTTTGATTTTAATTTCCCTCATGGATAATGATGAAGAATTTTTTTTCTTGTGTCTGACAGCCATATGTATGTTTTCTTTGGAGAAGTATCTGTTCATGTCTTCTGCCCATTTTTTTTGACTTGGTTATTTGTTTTCTGGTGTTGAGTTAGAGAAGGTCCTTACAGATCTTGAAGAACATAAATTTGAAAAGATAAAGTCCCAAAAGTTCATTTTCTCTTTTGTTTCCTCTGTCTTTGGATACATACCTTGAAAGAAGTTGTTGTGGCCTATGTCAAAGAGGTTACTGCTTATGTTCTCCTCTAGGATTCTGATGGATTCCTGCCTCACGTTGAGGTCTTTTATCCATTTCGAGTTTATCTTTGTGTACAGTGTAAAAGAATGGTCGAGTTTCATTCTTCTACACACAGCTGTCCAGTTTTCCCAGCACCATTTATTGAAGAGACTCTTTTTTTCCACTGTATATTTTTCCTCATTTGTCAAAGATTAGTGGACCATAAAGTGAAGAGATACATACACCCATATGTTTATTTCAGCATTATTTACAGTAACCAAGATATGGAAGCAACCTAAGTGTCTATCAATAGACAAATGAATAATGAAGTTGTGGTTTCTTTATATTATGCCCATAAATTGATCTCAATTCAGATACCCAGGTCCACTGTAACTTCAGTTTCCTGGTGGAGTTTGGAGTGGTATGTCCATCTTCTTTTTACATGGAGTTTCTCTGATTTTTATTCTCATGGACCCTGAGAAACCACACAGTATTTGACCTCTGTTGCACAAAGTGTATTCAACATCCAAAAACAGAAGCAAATCTAAAATCTATCATGTCCTCTCTTTTTAAACAAATAAAATAACAATTATTACAGTCCTGGATTAAGAAATTAAAACATTGGGACGCCTGGGTAGTCAGTTGGTTAAGCAGCTGCCTTCGGCTCAGGTCATGATCCCAGTGTCCTGGGATCGAATCCCGCATTGGGCTCGTTTCTCGGCAGGGAGCCTGCTTCTCCCTCTGCCTCTGCCTGCCATTCTGTCTGCCGGTGCTCGCTCTCTCTCCCTCTCTCTCTGACAAATAAAATCTAAAAAAAAAAAAAGAAAGAAATTAAAACATCTTACAATTTTATAGAGGTAGATTTCCCCATCAAATATGCCATGTTGTATATGTTTTATATGTATATAGAATTTAATGGATTTGTAATGTGATATGTATATTTCAGTTAGAAAAGTCAAGTTTGCAGAAGTGGTGAAAATGAATCCAAAAGCCAAGCTTTGTCTGGAAACTGAAAATCACTACAAGCAATAGAATAATGAAAAAGCAGGCCACATGGAATCAAATTACAAAGTGATTGGCACAACAAATACAATTTGCAGTAGCCATTGTTTTTATTGTCATAGATGTATATGTGTATATATGTTATATTTATAATAATGTATTATATATTTATATTATGTAATATAGATATATTAAATATATAGGATCATTAAATAATTTATAAATATAACTACTTTAAAAATATATATTATTTAGATATAAAGAAACATAAGTTATATAATAAAATAACAAAATATATATAAAAAATTAAAACTTTTGACACACAATAATTCTGTCAAATTAAATTCCAAAAGGAAAAAGAAAAGTAGCTGGATTTTCCATGCATTTCATCACTTTATTTCTTTTTCATGTGTTAAAATACAGTGCAATATTCAGGAATAGAATTTAGTGATTCATCATTTAATATAACATCCAGTGCTCATCACAAGTACCCTCCTTAATACCCACCATGTATTTAACCCGTCACAGCACCAACTTCCCCTCCAGCTACCCTTAGTTTGTTCTCTACAGTTAAAAGTCTTTTTTATGGCTTGCTTCTCTTCCCCCCACTCTATATTCATCTATTATAATTCTTAAATTCCACGTATGTATCTAATCATTTTTTAATTTAAATAACTTTTTCAATTTTTTATTATTATTATTTCAACTTAGCAAACATAGTACATCTTTAGCATTCCACCATTTTAATTACTCTCTATGACAAAAGCTTGTCTCTTGGCAAAAGCTCTTTAATTTTTCCTCACCAAAATCTAATGAAGTAATGCCAAAATCAGCTCTTTATTGTATTTTTAAATCATCCTCCCTTTCCAAGATCACTTATGTACATTTTACTTTTCCTTTTAATTGATTCTTTTTCATTTTAAGGAATCACAGATTTCTGAAAGTGGAAATGATATTTAAGGTTTCAAAATATCTAAAATCTTTTAAAATAAATCCCTGTTTGCATCCAAAAAGTCGGGCTTATGCAACACTAGCCTATTTGTAAGAAAGCTTTTTTAGCAAAAGATGTCAAGAGGCTCCGCCCCTTAATAGGTCATTATAGACACTGATATGAGCAAGTCTGATGTGGCCAGAATAGAACTAGTCTTTTAGGATGATGCTGCTCAAAGGGGATGCAGATTCAGCCTGTTGAGAGCCATTATTTTTATGTGGGTATGTCACACTAATTCTTAATAGTAATTTGTTTATGAATTTTGAGCTCCACAAAATCTATAGTAATCCTACACACTCTGTACAGTTTTACAGGGAAAATTTACTCTGTTATTCATCCTACAATATGAAGAACTAAAATAAATGTTAGCCAAAATAGATTAACACTCTTATATTAGCCTGTGAATTTGATCAAATAAATGATTTAGTTGTTACTATTTTATCTTGTACATAAGGAACTGATTAATCTTTTCATTATTCTGGGGAAGATTTAGCATTTTAATACTGAGAGTGACAGGAGTCTGTAAAATATAGAAAGGAATATAGACACTCTCCTAAATATTCTATGATAATAGAAAAAGGAGAGGATATATTTGTGTCTTCTAATAGTATTGCAGAAGAGATAACTTTGTAATTTAAAGATATTGCGATTTCAGCATTCTACATGGAATATAAATACTCCCACTCATTTTATTTGACAAATTTAGTTGATTTTTCCATCAAATAATCTAACTCCTATGAGCACTCTAACTACTCAGTAAGAATATGGCGACTGTTTTCACCTAAAAAGAAATGCATAGTTATCCCTTATATCCCTTGAAAAGTTAACAGTTAATTATTTCATATTTAAGAATACACTTAACCACAAGTAAAAACATCATAATAATAAAAATGCATTTTAACTTGGAAATTCATGAAAGTTGTAATTACTCTCCAAAAGCACATGCACTTATGTTGTATGATGTAAACTAAAATTTAGTGCAAATTATTATATTTTATGGTATATATATGCTTACCTACTCAAAAATAAAAAATAATGAGCAAGTTACCAAAAAATCCCATTAAATAGTTATTTAAGTGTACACCTGGAGTGGAAGTAACAGAAATGTCCATAGATGGAATGAGTTAATAAGTAAAATGTAGTATATGTATATAAAGGCATATTATTCAACCTTAAAATGGAAGAATATTCTGATATATGTTGCAGTATGGATGAACATTGAAGATATTATGTTGTATGACATAAGTTGATATATAATGGTCTTGTTTCACTTTTCTGTACCAAGTTTCCCTGCACCATTTATTGAAGAGATGGTCTTTTTTGCATTGGGTATTTTTCCCCGATTTGTCACAGATTAGCAGATGATAGAGTTGAGGATTTGCTTGTGGCGTCTCCATTCTCTTCTATTGATCTATGTGTCTGTTTTTGTACCAATATCATGTTACCTTGGTGATCACAACTTTGTAATACAGCTTGAAGTCAGGCATTGTGATGCCACTGGCTTTGGTTTTCTTTTTGAACATTCCCCTGGCTATTCAGGGTCTTTTCTCTTTCCAAACAAATTTTAAGATTTTTTTTTCCAACTCTGAAAAAGAGTAGATGGAATTTTGATAGGGATTGCATTGAATGTGTAGATGCTCTGGGAAGATCCTTTACCCAATGTTTACTCCACCAAAACATTATTATGGAAACTTTTGTCATCCCTTTGTGTTTTCCTCAAAATATTTTCGTAAGTGTTCCTTAGCTCCTGGAGTGCAGGTCTTTCACCTCTTTGGTTAGATTTATTCCCAGGTATCTTATGATTTTTGGTGCAATTTTAAATGAAATAAATACCTTATTTTCTCTTTCTTCAGTTACATTTTTAGTGTTTAGAAGTGCTACTGATTTCAGTGCATTGATTTTGTATCCTGCAATGTTGCTGAATTATTTTATGAGTTCTGACAACTGTTTGTGGAGACTTCTGGGTTTTCCACAGAATAGTATCATGCCATCTCTGAAGGTAGAGTTTGAGTCATTCCCTGTCAATTTGAATGCCTTTTGTTTTTTTCTGTTGAGGCATCAAGCACTATTCTGAACAATAATGGTGAAAGTAGACATCCCTGTAACATTCCTGACCTTAAGGAAAATCTTTCAACATTTCCGCATTGAAAATGATATTTACAATAGGCTTTTCATATTTGGTTTTTATGATATTGGGAATGTTCCCTCTATCCTTACACTCTGAAGAGTTTTAATAAGAAAAGCATGCTGGGGTCCCTGGGTGGCTCAATGGGTTAAAGCCTCTGCCTTCAGCTCAGGTCATGATCCCGGGGTCCTGGGATCGAGCCCTACATCGGGCTCTCTGCTCTGCGGAGACCCTGCTTCCTCCTGTCTCTCTGCCTGCCTCTCTGCCTACTTGTGATCTCTGTCTGTCAAATAAATAAATAAATAATATTAAAAAAAAAGCATGCTGTATTTTGCCAAATGCTTTTTCTGCACCAGTTCAGAGGATCATATGGTTCTTGTCTTATGTTTTATTAATGTTTTCTATCACATTGATTTGTGAATGTTATTGATTTGTGAATGTTGAACCACCCTTGCATCCCAGAAATAAATCCCACTTGGCCGTGATGGATAATCCTTTTAATGTACTGCTGGATCTTATTGTACTGTAGGATATTTTGAGTATTTTGCCATCCATGTTCTTCAGGGATATGGCTCTATAATTTCACTTTTTTGGGGGGGTCTTTGCCTGGTTTTGGGATCTGGGTAATGTTTGCCTCCTAAAATGAGTTTTGAAATTTTCCTTCTGTTGCTATTTTTTTTTTTAGAAACAGCTACAGTAGAATGGGTGTTATTTCTTCTTTAAATTCTTTAAATTCTTGGTAGAATTCCCCTAGAAAGCCATCTGGCCCTGGACTCTCATTTTTTGGGAGGTTTTGAATTATTGATTCAATTTCATTACTGGTTATTGGTCTATTCAGATTGTCTATTTCTTCCTCTTTCAGAGTAGGTAGTTTTTAAGTTTCCAGGAAGGCATCCATTTCCTCCAGGTTGCTTAATTTATTGGCATACAGTTGGTGGAAATTTTTTTGTGGTAATTATTTCTAATAATTGTTTCTCTTTCCTTGGTGTTAGTCATGATCTCTCCCATTTCATTTACGATTTTATTAATTTGGGTCCTTTCTCTTTTCTTTTGGATAAGTTTAGCCAGTGGCTTATCCATCTTATTAATTCTTCCAAAGAACCAGCTTCTAGTTTTGTTGATCTGTTCTACTATTTTTCTGGTTTCTATTTCATTGATCTCTGTTCTAGTCATTTATTTCATTTCTCCTGCTTGGTTTAGGTTTTCTTTGCTGTTCTTTCTGCAGATCCTTTAGGTGTAAGTTTAGCTGGTTCATTTAGGATTTTTTTTTCTATTTTTTTCAGAGAGGTTTGGATGGCTATATATTTCCCTCCTACCACCTTTGAGTATCCCATATGTTTTGGACAAATGTGTTTTCATTCTCATTAGTTTCCATGAATTGTTTAAATTCTTTAATTTCCTGGTTGACCTAATCTTTCCTTAGCAGGATGCTCTTTAAAGTCCAAGTGTTTGAATTCCTCCCAATTTTTTTCTTGTGATTAGGCCAGTTTCAAAGCATTGTGATCTGATAACATGCAAGAGATAATCTCAGTCTTTTGGGATTGGCTGAGACCTGACTTGTGACCCAGTATGTTGTGTATTCTTGGGGAAGTTCCATGTGCAAGTGAGAAGAATAGGTATTCTGTTGTTTTAGGGTGGAATGTTCTCTATATATCTACAAAGTCCATCTGGTCCAATGTGTCATTTAAAGCTTTTGTTTTCTTCATTGATCTTCTGCTTAGATGATCTGTCCTTTGCTGAGAGAGGAGTGTTGAGGTCTCCTTCTATCAGTGTATTATTATGAATATGATTCTTTATTTTCATTAACAGTCAGTTTATGTAGTTGACTGCTCCCAAGTGGGGGCATAGATATTTACAATTATTAGATTTTCTTTTTGGATAGATACCTTAAGTATGATAGTGTGTCCCTCTACATCTGTTACTACAGTATTTGGTTTAAAATCTAACTTGTCAGATATGAGAATTGTTACTCCATCTTTCTTTAGAGGGCCACTACCATGATACATCATTCTCCAGCCCCTCACTTTCAATCTGGAGGTGGCCTTAGGTTCAAAATGAGTTTTTTGTAGACAGCATATATATGGGCACTGTCTTTTTATCCAATATGAAACCCAGTGCCATTTCACAAGAGCATTTAGTCCATTCATGTTGAGAGGAAATATTGGAAGATATGGATTTATTGCCATAATATTGCTTGTAATGTCCCTGTTCCTATAGATTGCCTCTGTAAATTTCTGATCTATATTACTCTTGGGGGTCTTTCTTCTTTTATAGAATCCCCCTTAATATTTTTGGCAAGGCTGGCTTGGGGACAGATATTCTTTCAGTTTCTGCTGGTTCTGGAAGCTCCTTGTTTCTCCATCTGTTCTGAATGATAGCCTTGCTAGATAAAGTATACTTGGCTACATGTTCTCATTTAGTGCCAGATCTCTTTGGACAGGTCTGATGCTATTCTGATTTTCCTTTCTCTGCATGTAATAAACCTCTTCACCCTTGGTGCTTTCAGGATAGCTACCTTGGCCGTAAGATTTGCAAGTTTTACTATTATATCCCATGTGTTGGTCTATTTTTATTGATCTTAGGAGGGGTCCTCTCTGATTCTTGGACATGAATGCTTGTTTCCTTCCCCATATTAGGCAAGTTCTCAGCTATGATTTGTTCAAATATATCTTCTAGTCCTCTCTCTCTTTACCCTTTCAAGGATCTCAGTAATTCAGACATTGGAATGTTTCAAGGTATCATTGATCTCTCTAAGCCTGTCTTATGGGCATCTAGTCCATAGGGCATTTCAGTTTTTCCTGTGTGTATTTTGGTCTGTTTGTTAGAGAATACTTTTTCCCAAAATTACAGGGAAAGTAAAACTTGTATATATAAAGGTAATATTGAATGGGGGAAAAGGCTATAATAAAACATATATCTGAAAAAAGACAGAGGTGTGTAAAAGTACACGTTAAGAAGCTACTGTGAAATATAAGTTGATATACTAAACATCTAGCTGAAATGACAAAAAGAAAGAAAAAAAAAACTAGAAGAAGCATAAAGAGAAAGAATAAAAATAAAAGAGAACAGTATCTGAAAAATAAACAGTCCATGAGGCAATGCCTAGAGCTCAATATACAATTTTCCACTGGTGTTGGGATTTTACAATATTATGGGGTCCATAGGGTTGTCAGCCTCTTGTTCTTTCAGCCTGTGGTCTGGGGGAGAAACCTGTGGAACTATTTCTCAGGCAATCCTGTTTGGGCAGAATTGCCCTGCCCCCTGTTCCGGGGATGAGCTCCATCAAAACTTGTCTTTTGAGCTTTTGTTCTCTACCAGCTTTCCCTGCCAATTCTGAGGGTCAAAGCAAAAATGGCCACACCCAAACCTCTGTCCCAGAGCAGAGAAATCGCAGTCTGCTCTCTTCACTAAATTCTCCAGGGCAAAAAGCCTCTGTTTCTGTATGAACCACTGAAAACTGCAGCCTCCTGCAATGCATTCTCAGAGATTGTCCTAGGGACCCTGGCATATCCCTATCATTTGTAATTCTAAAACCATGAGCAGCTATGGGCTCCCAAGCAATCAGGCAGCTCCTGAAATCTGTCTGAGCACTGCTCTGGGGCACTTTCCCAGGCACTATGGCTCTGCAAGATTTTGCCTGGTATCCGACATAGGAGACTTTTGTGCTCTGGTGTTATATCACTTTCCAGGAACCACCTTATCTGAAGCACTCCCTCCTTTTCTGTCTATCTTCCAATATATCCCACAGATTCATGCCTCTGTGCATCTTACCTGGAAAAGAAGTAGCCACTATTCTATTGTTAGAGATCTAGATTATATGTTCTTTCATCTTGGGCTGGTTTTATGACTGTTCAGAATGGTTTGCTAGATATCCAGCTAAATTCAGGGGACCAGTTGAAACGGGATCTCCTACTTCTCTGCCATCGTCCCTGTCCATCCAGACTCAGTATTGTAGCTCTTAGACTTGAAAATATAAGTCTTCTTTAGAAAATCAATGCCTTCCTGACTTAAATGATATCAAGAAAGATGATCTGATTTTAACATTTTTAATTCAAATTCAATAAGCCAAATATAGCACATCAGTTTACAATAAATTTTGCTTTGTTTTATATGTATATATATCAAGGACCTACTTTTTATATAGTTGAACACATTGATGTAACTCAGCTTCTAAGAACTTTAACTATGCATGATACAATACAAGACAAGACACTAACATAAATTACAAATTATTTGAATAGTGTCCTCTTGTTCACTTATATTGGTGTCATGTGGCATAAAGACACACTTATCATATCCTTGCAATTGATCAAAATATTTATTATCCTAATGAATCAATAATAAATGTGGGGTACTTATTTTGAAAAGTTTGAAAGTGAGAATAATTTGGAAAAATTTGAAACTAATTTTATGTCCAAGTCAATTGTTTTAAATGGCAGATGAAAAATTTGAAAATTATTTTATCATTATCAAGCATTGCTTATCAATAAATATGTAATTTATATAGACCATTGCAAATGATAAAAACTGTCATCTATTTATTCATTTACAGTGTCACTCCACTTTGAAATCATGAACATCTGGAATGCCACCTCAGATTTAATTCTTCTAGGACTCTTCAACTGCACAAAAGCCCATCTATTTCTCTTTGTGATGGTTCTGACAATTGCCTTCACCTCCCTCATGTCAACGCACTCATGATTTTCCTGATTCAACAGGATATTCGGCTCCACACACCCATGTACTTCCTACTGAGCCAACTCTCCCTCATGGACATGATGCTGGTCTTTACCATTGTGCCCAAAATGGCAGCTAACTACTTGACTGGCAAGAAGTCCATCTCCCCTGCTGGCTGTGGGTTACAGATCTTCTTCTTCCTCACTTTGGGAGAGGGTGAGTGCTTTCTCTTAGCAGTCATGTCCTATGACCGCTATGTGGCTGTTTGCCACCCACTGAGATACCCCATTCTCATGAACTGGAAATTATGCCTGCGAATGACTATGGGGTCTTGGTTCCTTGGGGCAGCTGATGGGCTCATGCAGGCTGTTGCTACCTTGAGCTTCCCATTTTGTGATGCACATGAGATCAATCATTTCTTCTGTGAGGCCCTTACTCTGATACATTTGGCTTGTGCTGACACATTTGCTTTTGAGTATGTGATGTACAGCTGCTGTGTATTAATGATCCTGGTCCCATTTTCTCTCATCCTGATTTCCTATAGTTTCATCTTAGCTGCGGTTCTCCAGATGCATTCTAAAGAAGCTTGCAAGAAGACATTTGCCACCTGCTCTTCGCATCTCTCTGTGGTGTGACTCTTTTATGGAGCTGCCATTTTTACCTATATGCAACCCAAATCTTACAGGCCAGCTAACAGTGATAAAGTGGTGTCCGCCTTCTATACGATCTTCACTCCTTTGTTGAATCCCCTCATCTACAGTATGAGGAACACTGAAGTCAAGGGAGTCCTGAGAAAGTGCATGGGTCAGTGTGCTGCCTTAAGTCATGACTAAGATTACATTGCTTTGACTCTGATTTAAAGACCGTATAAAGTGAATGTGTGGGATTTCCTAGATAAAAGTTATATATGTGTAAGAAAGCAACTGATTTCTGTACATTGACTTTGTATCCTGCCACGTTACTGAAATGCTGTATGAGTTCTAGTAGTTTGGGGGTGGAGTCTCTCGGATTTTCCATATAAAGTATCATGTCATCTGCGAAGAGAGAGGGTTTGACTTCTTCTTTGCCAATTTGGATACCTTTTATTTCTCTTTGTTGTCTGATTGCTGTTGCTAGGACTTCTAGTACTATGTTGAACAAGAGTGGTGAGAGTGGGCATCCTTGTCGTGTTCCTGATCTCAATGGGAAGGCTGTCAGCTTTTCCCCACTGAGGATGATATTCGCTGTGGGTTTTTCATAGATTTTATGAAGTTGAGGAACGTTCCCTCTATCCCTATACTCTGAAACATTTTAATCAGGAACCGATGCTGGATTTTGTCAAATGCTTTTGCTGCATCATTTGAGAGGACGATGTGGTTCTTCTCTCTTCTCTTATTGATTTGGTCTATCACATTGATTGATTTGTGAATGTTGGCGCCTGGGTGGCTCAGTGGGTTGAGCCGCTGCCTTCGGCTCAGGTCATGATCTCAGGGTCCTGGGATCGAGTCCCGCATCGGGCTCTCTGCTCAGCAGGGAGCCTGCTTCCCTCTCTCTCTCTCTCTGCCTGCCTCTCTGTCTACTTGTGATCTCTCTCTGTCAAATAAATAAAATCTTTAAAAAAAATAAAAAATAAAAAAAAGAAAAGAAAACCTGAAAAAAAAAAAAGTTATATATGTGTTATATCATATCTGCTACTATTTTACATTGAAATGAAGACAAACCTCCATAGTTTGGATATTTTCCTAGGTTGTCATCAATACATCTAATTGGGGGCTGTTAAAAATTTGTTGATAGCAAATAATTAAAATGTTTTTACAACACACCATACAATAAGTATTTGTTCAAACAATGAACTAAGTAGTCAAACAATTTTCAACATCAATTGTAGTTTCTTTTTAATTGTGGTATATCTTATAAACACTAGAATGCCAAAACCTGATTGGTCAAACAATTTCAATAATGTGGGCCTGTAATTTACCCACTAACTAGTTAAGAGACAATTCTCACCAGACCAGAAGTGTTTTTCATGACTATTTCAGTGAAATCACTCAACCAAGATAGAATTGCTGGTCAGATTTGTATCTCTATTCTGTAGTTTGGCTTACTGAGGAATTTTGCTTCAGTGAAAACAAAATGTGAAATTTTTATATTATGAGTCTTTTTCTCAACTTAATATGTTCTTAAAGATTCTGCCATGATTTTGCATTTATCATCAGTTTGCTCTTTTTGTTCATAAATAATATTCCCATCTCTGAATCTAACACTTTTTGTTTACTTACTACTTTGAGGATGAACATGTGGGCTATTTTCAGTCTGGAACTATTATGACAAAAATAGCTTTATTTATTTTTTTTTAAAGATTTTATTTATTTATTTGACAGAGAGAAATTACAAGTAAGCAGAGAGGCAGGCAGAGAGAGAGGAGGAAGCAGGCTCCCTGCTGAGCAGAAACCCCGATGTGGGGCTCGAACCCAGGACCTGGGATCATGACCTGAGCTGAAGGCAGCGGCTTAACCCACTGAGCCACCCAGGCGCCCCACAAAAATAGCTTTAACTTCCCTCTTGTAATCACATGTTTTTATTCATTTGGTAGATGCACGACTAATTTTTAGTAAACAGTGCAATGATATGTTTGTTCAATTTTACATGCCTACCAGCAAGTCACAGGAGTACCACTTGCTCCAACTGGCAGCAATTGTGGGTAACATCAGCCTTTTTCATGTAGCTATGCTAGTATGGATATACTAACCGATTTTGTTTTTATTTTGTATTTCCATGATGATTAGTGTTTCCAAGGATTTTTTTATTACCACATTGTCTGTGTGCATATCTTCCTTTGTGAAAGTTCAATTTTCACTTTTTTAAAGATATTATTTATTTACCTGACAGACAGAGATCTCAAGTAGGCAGAGAGGAAGGCAGAGAGAGAAAGGGGGAACAAGCTCCCACCAAACAGAGAGTCTAATACAGAGCTCGATCCCAGGACCCCAAGACCATGACCTGAGCCAAAGGCAGAGGCCCCAAACCACTGAGCCATCCAGGCGCTCCATAATTTTCATTTTTTGGGAAAAAACAAACATGTAGATGTTTCTGATGCAAAAACAACTTGGTGGATTTGTAGGAAACAGTATATGGCATTCATAGGATTATTTGGAATTTTTTAAAAACAAAGTTATATTTGGTTTACTAGTTAGTAAATTTTTCTGACAAATCTGCTTTTATTCAATTTTAAAAGTTTATTTATTTTCATTAAAATTAATATTTATGCAATTTGCCTCATCTTCAATGTCCATTGAGCTAGAATTATAAGTTTATTTTTTTTTGTGTTAATTATGCATCATCACAAATTTCAATTCCACTGGTGGTATCATGCTTTGAAAATTTGATATATTTTACTCTAGTAGTTCATTTTTGCCTAATGAAGGATAAAAAAATAGTTCACAGAATTTAAGGATCTGGTATTCTTTTCAGGATATATATATATATATATATATATATATATATTTTTTTTTTTAAACTTTTATTGGTAAATGATTATATATCTACAATGGTATCTGGCCAAGAAACTCGGCACCTTTATGGAGGTTGTTTTTACAAGGAAAATAACTATAAATGTAGATATTAATACATCTTTATATTTACAAATTTATATTTGTGTGTCATTCAAAGTCTTTGACAGTAAAATGCAAAATGTACTTTAAGAAAATAGTTTAATAAGAGGTTTGGAAATTAATTTTGTCCTTTTTTTAAACTTTTGCCAATTTAGCTTAATCTGAATAATCTGAATCCTATCTTTTGAAACATTTTTTTACAGCACTTTAGTCAGAAATTTATTCTCTGTATCACATAAATAAGAAAAAGTAATAATCAAAATAAAATAATATCAGGAAACTTGGAAAGTGACAGTTTTGCAAGTTCCTGCAATATTTTGGAAATGAAACCTACAGACTTGAGAAGCCTGGTGGTGGGTATTAAAGAGGGCATGTACTACATGGAGCACTGGGTGTGGCGCATAAACAATGAATCCTGGACTGGAACAGTGAAAAAATAAAATAAAATTAAAACAAGCAAACAAACAAACAAGAAGATCTACTTCTTGTTGTACTTTGATTCTAATTCTGTTGAATTTGTCTCAACCCTGAATGCCACACTATAGAATTTCTAATTGAGCTCCATAATTAATTGCATTTTAAACCTTGTCTGTTCCTCTAAGCATGGTCATGCTTTGATCCGAGGTTAATTTCATTAAATACTGTATTAATATAGTCACATTAAGATACATAAAGTGAATTATTTAAATCTTCATTGAGATAGAATAAAATAGTTTAACATCAAAAGATATAAGTAACAACAATAAGAATAAACATAATGTGCCTTTCATTCTTAATTAAATGTTGGGCATTTTGCTTAACATTTCACTTTCATATTATCATTTTAATGATTACTATAAGCCTGATGCACATTCAGTGTTCTCACTTTTTGAAAGATGTAAGCTGGTATGTTTGTGCAAAATTTATGGTTCCGCTTCACACAGATCTGAATTCTCTGGTTTTAAACAGCTTGCAGTTAGGAGAGGACAGTTGTGCAAGTAGGGTTGGACACTCACAGCACTTCTCACACACACACAACACACAAACCTATATGACTTAAACATCCTTTCCCTTCCTAAAGAACAAGGTGTTGCCAGTGAGATGCCCCTATGTTGGGTTAATTAAATAAAAATTTCTGGGAAAAATCATCTTTACATTAGAACGTGAATTCTGACACCAGAACGTCAAGACTTGAACCCTCAGTTAAGCCAGATAACCTGGGAATGTTGTCTAATATTGTGGGAACCACACAGATCTTCAATGATAAATAATTAACAACTGTAAGATGTTACATCAATGCTAGATGCTTAAAGTGTGTGTAATATTCAAAGATACCCACTAATGTGTAGCTGTCATAATAATTACATGTAAGGCCAGTAAATAAACTGCAGTTTTTGGTACATTTACTGTCATAATTAGTTTATTTGGTTATCACTTAGTTGACTTATGAACCTATCAAAAATAAAAATAGCATAATCGCTTAGATAAAACAAATCCGTGTTTTTATGTATCTCTCTGTAGTAGGCTGTGTGTGGGATAAGTAGATTCATTCATTGACTCCACAAACACTCTGAAGACTCTCAGTGCTGCAGCAAGTGAGGTCAGCCTAGTGGCCTTCACTAAAGCTGATATCTAATGTAAAAGTCAGGCCATACACAATTCCTTTAACAGACAATGTGATCTCAGGCCCTAAAGATGGGGATAAAATAGGCTAGGAACAGAGGGTATAATGGGAAAGTTTTCAGAAATGCAAAACTTTCTCTTCTTTAACAAATACTTCATCTGACTTTATTTAAACAATCTGAAATAGACATTTTCCTTCTCTCTCTGACACCAGGATTTTTCTGATGTACCCTGAGGAATTCCTGTCTGTCTCAGTAATCCCATCCCACTTCACACAATTTCTTCGTATTCCCTTAACTTCCCTCCCCAGCTGTGCTCTGGGCAAATGACGACACATATCATCCATTGAGGGATGGCTATTTTCTCTTCTAGAAGCTGCATGATACAGGACTCCAAGGTGTCAGGTGTCCTCCCTGCTTTTCCTTGGTCCTCCCGAACGATTTATTCCACTTCCCTCTGCAAACTCTCAGTTGCTTTGGAGCAAATTCCTGGATTTGGGCATACACCAATGACTCTCAGTCAGTCTGACTGAAGTGACCCTGATGGAGACACTTAGTTATTATCAGCAATTACTAGGCACCTATGAGGAGGGGTTTTTGGATAGTCTGGGGAGCCAGCGAGCCCAGTATGTTCAATGTGAAATAATTCATCAACAGTGCTCTGTCTTGGGTGTTGTGAAATTGGTTAAGTTTAATAAGGTGAGAGAAGTGGACCTTGGGGAGACATTAGGGGATAGGTCAGGGATAGATGAGTAGATAGATGAATAGGTCACATTCAGGTGCAGAGGACACATACAAACTGAGACAGTGAAGCAGTAAGTCAAACAGGATCTTCTGACAGAGCTGTCCGTTCATAGAAAGAGACAGAAGCAAGTGAGGATGGTAAAGAGAACAAGAAATTCTCCAAGGAAGGATATTTTTACATGAACCCCTAGATATTGAAAGACTTCTTTTGCTTAGCATAATACACTTTAGTGCCATCCATGTCTTTCCAAATGGATTAGTAATAGTTTATTGTGTATATTTGTACCACATCTTTATTATCAGTCAATGGACGTATGAGCTCTTTCCATAGTTTGGCTGTTGTCGATAATTCTTCTATTAACATTGTGGTTCGAGGGGAGGGTCAAGATGGCAGAGAAGTAGCAGGCTGAGACTACTTCAGGTAGCGGGAGATCAGCTAGATAGCTTATCTAAAGATTGCAAACACCTACAAATCCAACGGGTGATCAAAGAGAAGAAGAACAGCAATTCTAGAAACAGAAAATCAACCACTTTCTGAAAGGTAGGATTGGCAGAGAAGTGAATTCAAAGCGACGGGAAGATAGAACACGGGGGGAGGGACCGGCTCCCAGCAAGCGGAGGAGCAATGGAGCACAAAATCAGGACATTTAAAAGTCTGTTCCACTGAGGGACATCACTTCAGAGGCTTATCCGGGGTGAAGCCCATGCAGAGTCAGCGTGGCCTCAGGTCCTGCAGGGTCACAGAAGGATCAGAGGTGTCTGAGTACCGCAGAGCTTACAGGTATTAGAATGGAGAAGCTGGCTACAGAGACAGAGACGAGGAGTGAGCTCTAAGCTCGGGGTTACCTTGAACCAGTCGGTCAGTTTGGATCACGGCCAGAGGCCAGGGTGACGGGAGTAAATGGACGCTGTTCTCTGAGGGCAACTGAGGAGTGGGACCCTGGACTCTCGGCTCCTGCGGGCTGGAGACTGGGAGGCAGCCATCTTCATTCCTGTCCTCCGGAACTCTACGGAAAGTGCTCAGGGAACAAAAGCTCCTGAAAGCAAACCCGAGTGGATTACTCAGACCAGCCCCTGGTAAGGGCAGTGCAACTCCGCCTGGGACAAAGACACTTGAGAATCACTTCAACAGGCCCCTCCCCCAGAAGATCAACAAGAAATCCAGCCAGGACCAAGTTCACTTACCGACGAGTGCAGTTTCAATACCAAGGAAAGCAGCGGAATTCCAGAGGAGGAGAAAGCAAAGCACAGAACTCATGGCTTCTCCCCATGATTCTTTAGCCTTGCAGTTAATTTATTTTTTTTTTCGTTTTCAATTTTTTTTTCTCTACTTCTCCCAAATTTTTTTAACTTTTACCTTTTCTTTTTTAACGTTTTTAACTAGTTTATCTAATATATATATATATATTCATTTCTATTTGCATTTTTTCTTTATTCATTTTCTTTTTTTAATTGTTTCTTTTTCTTTCTTTTTTTTTTCTGAACATCTTTTTATCTCCTTTCTCCCCCCTCACGATTTGGGATCTCTTCTGATTTGGCTAAAGCATATTTTCCAAGGGTTTTTGCCACCCTTTTAGTATTTTAATTGCTCCTTCATATACTCTTATCTGGACAGAATGACAAGGCGGAAAAATTCACCACAAAAAAAAAGAACAAGAGGCAGTACCAAAGGCTGGGACCTTATCAATACAGACATTGGTAATATGTAAGATCTAGAGTTCAGAATAACGATTCTCAAAGTTCTAGCCCGGCTCAAAAAAGGGATGGAAGATATTAGAGAAACCCTCTTGGGAGATATAAAAGCCCTTTCTGGAGAAATAAAAGAACTAAAGTCTAACCAAGTTGAAATAAAAAAAGCTATCAATGAGGTGCAATCAAAAATGGAGGCTCTCACTGCTAGGATAAATGAGGCAGAAGAAAGAATTAGCGATATAGAAGACCAAATGACAGCGAATAAAGAAGCTGAGCAAAAGAAGGACAAACAGCTACTGGACCACGAGGGGAGAATTCGAGAGATAAGTGACACCATAAGACGAAACAACATTAGAATAATTGGGATTCCAGAAGAAGAAGAAAGAGAGAGGGTCAGAAGGTATATTGGAGAGAATTATTGGAGAGAATTTCCCCAATATGGCAAAGGGAACAAGCATCAAAATCCAGGAGGTTCAGAGAACCCCCCTCAAAATCAATAAGAATAGGTCCACACCCCGTCACCTAATAGTAAAATTTACAAGTCTTAGTGACAAAGAAAAGATCCTGAAAGCAGCCCGGGAAAAGAAGTCTGTAACGTACAATGGTAAAAATATTAGATTGGCAGCAGACTTTTCAACAGAGACCTGGCAGGCCAGAAAGAGCTGGCATGGTATATTCAGAGTACTAAATGAGAAAAACATGCAGCCAAGAATACTATATCCAGTGAGGCTATCATTGAAAATAGAAGGAGAGATTAAAAGCTTCCAGGACAAACAAAAACTGAAAGAATTTGCAAATACCAAACCAGCTCTACAGGAAATATTGAAAGGGGTCCTCTAAGCAAAAAGAGACCCTAAAAGTAGTAGATCGGAAAGAAACAGAGACAATATACAATAACAGTCACCTTACAGGCAATACAATGGCACTAAATTCATATCTCTCAATACTTACCCTGAATGTTAATGGGCTAAATGCCCCCAATCAAAAGACACAGGGTATCAGAATGGATAAAAAAACAAAAACCATCTATATGTTGCCTACAAGAAACTCATCTTAAACCCGAAGACACCTCCAGGTTTAAAGTGAGGGGGTGGAAAAGAATTTACCATGCTAATGGACATCAGAAGAAAGCAGGAGTGGCAATCCTTATATCAGATCAGTTAGATTTTAAGCCAAAGACTATAATAAGAAATGAGGAAGGACACTATATCATACTCAAAGGAACTGTCCAACAAGAAGATCTAACAATTTTAAATATCTATGCCCCTAACGTGGGAGCAGCCAACTATATAAACCAATTAACAACAAAATCAAAGAAACACATCGACAAGAATACAATAATAGTAGGGGACTTTAACACTCCCCTCACTGAAATGGACAGATCACCAAAGCAAAAGATCAACAAGGAAATCAAGGCCTTAAATGACACACTGGACAGATGGACATCACAGATATATTCAGAACATTTCATCCCAAAGCAACAGAATACACATTCTTCTCTAGTGCACATGGAACATTCTCCAGAATAGATCACATTCTTGGTCCTAAATCAGGTCTCAACCATTATCAAAAGATTGGAATCATTCCCTGCATATTTTCAGACCACAATGCTCTGAAGCTAGAACTCAATCACAAGAGGAAATTTGGAAAGAACCCAAATACATGGAGACTAAACAGCATCCTTCTAAAGAATGAATGGGTCAACCAGGAAATTAAAGATGAATTGAAAAAATTCATGGAAACAAATGATAATGAAAACACAACAGCTCAAAATCTGTGGGACACCACAAAGGCATCCTGAGAGGAAAATATATAGTGGTACAAGCCTTTCTCAAGAAACAAGAATGGTCTCAGGTACGCAACCTAACCCTACACCTAAAGGAGCTGGAGAAAGAACAAGAAAGAAAGCCTAAACCCAGCAGGAGAAGAGAAATCATAAAGGTCAGAGCAGAAATTAATGAAATAGAAACAAACAAACAAACAAAAAAAAACAATAGAACAAATCAACGAAACTAGGAGCTGGTTCTTTGAAAGAATTAATAAGATTGATAAACCCCTGGCCAGACTTATCAAAAAGAAAAGAGAAAGGACCCAAGTAAACAAAATCATGAATGAAAGAGGAAGATCACAACTAACAGCAAAGAAATACAGACAATTATAAGAACACACTATGAGCAACTCTACGCCAACAAAGTAGACAACCTGGAAGATATAGATGCAATCCTAGAGACATATAAACTACCACAACTGAACCAGGAAAAATAGAAAGCCTGAACAGACCCATAACCAGAAAGGAGATTGAAACAGTCATCAAAAATCTCCAAACAAACAAAAGCCCAGGGCCAGATGGCTTCCCAGGGGAATTCTACCAAACATTTAAAGAAGAAATAATTCCTATTCTCCTGAAACTGTTCCAAAAAAATAGAAATGGAAAGAAAACTTCCAAACTCATTTTATGAGGCCAGCATCACCTTGATCCCAAAACCAGACAAGGATCCTATCAAAAAAGAGAACTACAGACCAATATCCTTGATGAACACAGATGCAAAAAATCTCACCAAAATACTAGCCAATAGGATTCAACAGTACATTAAAAGGATTATTCACCACGACCAAGTGGGATTTATTCCAGGGCTGCAAGGTTATTTCAACATCCACAAATCAATCAATGTGATACAGCACATTAATAAAAGAAAGAACAAGAACCATATGATACTCTCCATAGATGCTGAAAAAGCATTTGACAAAGTACAGCATCCCTTCCTGATCAAAACTCTTCAAAGTGTAGGGATAGACGGCACATACCTCAATATTATCAAAGCCATCTATGAAAAACCCACCGCAAATATCATTCTCAATGGAGAAAAACTGAAAGCTTTCCCGCTAAGGTCAGGAACACAGCAGAGATGACCATTATCACCACTGCTATTCAACATAGTACTAGAAGTCCTAGACTCAGAAATCAGACAACAAAAGGAAATTAAAGGCATCCAAATCAGCAAAGAAGAAGTCAAACAATCCCTCTTCGCAGATGATATGATACTATATGTGGAAAACCCAACCAACTCCACTCCAAAACCACTAGAACCTGTACAGGAATTCAGTAAAGTGTCAGGATATAAAATCAATGCACAGAAATCAGTTGCATTTCTCTACACCAACAACAAGACAGAAGAAAGAGAAATTAAGGAGTCAATCCCATTCACAATTGCACCCAAAACTATAAGATACCTAGGAATAAACCTAACCAAGGGGCGCCTGGGTGGCTCAGTGGGTTAAGCCGCTGCCTTCGGCTCAGGTCATGATCTCAGGGTCCTGGGATCGAGCCCCGCATTGGGCTCTCTGCTCAGCAGGGAGCGTGCTTCCTCCTCTCTCTCTGCCTGCCTCTCTGCCTGCTTGTGATCTCTCTCTGTCAAATAAATAAATAAAATCTTAAAAAAAAAAGAAAAAAAAAACCTAACCAAAAAGGCTAAGAATCTATACTCAGAAAACTATAACATACTCATGAAAGGAATTGAGGAAGATATAAAGAAATGGAAAAATATTCCATGCTCCTGGATTGGAAGAATAAATATTGTGAAAATGTCTATGCTACCTAAAGCAATCTACACATTTAATGCAATTCCTATCAAAGTAACATCCATTTTTTTCAATGAAATGGAACAAATAATCCTAAAATTTATATGGAACCAGAAAAGACCTCGAATAGCCAAAGGAATATTGAAAAACAAAGCCAAAGTTGGTGGCATCACAATTCCAGACTTTAAGCTCTATTACAAAGCTGTCATCATCAAGACAGCATGGTACTGGCACAAAAACAGACACATAGATCAATGGAACAGAATAGAGAGCCCAGAAATGGACCCTCAACTCTATGGTCAACTCATCTTCGACAAAGCAGGAAAGAATGTCCAATGGAACAAAGACAGCCTCTTCAATAAATGGTGTTGGGAAAATTGGACAGCCACATGCAGAAAAATGAAATTGGATCATTTCCTTTCACCTCACACGAAAATAGACTCAAAGTGGATGAAGGACCTCAATGTGAGAAAGGAATCCATCAAAATCCTTGAGGAGAACACAGGCAGCAACCACTTTTACCTCAGCTGCAGCAACATCTTCCTAGGAACATCACCAAAGGCAAGCGGAGCAAGGGCAAAAATGATCTATTGGGATTTTATAAAGATCAAAAGCTTTTGCACAGCAAAGGAAACAGTTATCAAAACCGAAAGACTACTGACTGAATGGGAGAAGATATTTGCAAATGACATATCAGATAAAGGGCTAGTGTCCAAAATCTAGAAAGAACTTAGCAAACTCAACACCCAAAGAACAAATAATCCAATCAAGAAATGGGCAGAAGACATGAACAGACCTTTCTGCAAAGAAGACATCCAGATGGCCAACAGGCACATGAAAAAGTGCTCCATATCACTCGGCATCAGGGAAATACAAATCAAAACCACAATGAGATATCACCTCACACCAGTCAGAATAGCTACAATTAACAAGTCAGGAAATGACAGATGCTGGCGAGGATGCGGAGAAAGGGGAACCCTCCTACACTTTTGTTGGGAATGCAAGCTGGTGCAACCACTCTGGAAAACAGCATGGAGGTTCCTCAAAATGTTGAAATTAGAACTACCCTATGACCCAGCAATTGCACTACTGGGTATTTACCCTAAAGATACAAACGTAGTGATCCGAAGGGGCACGTGCACCCGAATGTTTATAGCAGCAATGTCTACAATGGCCAAACTATGGAAAGAACCTAGATGTCCTACAACAGACGAATGGATAAAGAATATGTGGTATATATACACAATGGAATACTATGCAGCCATCAAAAGAAATGAAATCTTGCCATTTGTGATGACGTGGATGGAACTAGAGGGTATCATGCTTAGCGAAATAAGTCAATTGGAGAAAGACAACTATCATATGATCTCCCTGATATGAGGGAGAGGAAATGCAACATGGGGGGTTAAGTGGGTAGGAGAAGAGTAAATGAAACAATGGGATTGGGAGGGTGATAAACCATAATTCACTCTTAATCTCACAAAACAAACTGAGGTTTGATGGTGGAGGGGGGTCGGGAGAGGGAGGTGGGGTTATGGACATTGGGGAGGGTATGTGCTATGGTGAGTGCTGTGAAGTATGTAAACCTGGCGATTCACAGACCTGTACCCGTGGGGATAAAAATATATTATATGTTTGTAAAAAAAATTAAAAAACAAACAAACAAAACAAAACATTGTGGTTCATGTGCCCAAGCCGAATTAAGTCAGTCAGAGAAATACAAATACCATATGATTTCATTCATATGCTAACTCTAAGAAACAAAACAGATTAGCATGGGAGAAGGAGAAAATATAGGGAGGCAAACCATAAAAGACTCTAAACTATAGAGAAGAAACTGAGGTTTGATGGAAGGAGGAAGAGAGGGGATGTGTCAAATTGGTCATGGGTATTAAGGAGGATATTTACTGTGATGAGCACTGGTTGTTGCATGTAAGTGATAAATCACTAAATTCTATTTCTGAAACCAGTATTACATTATATGTTAGGTAATTAGAACTTAAGTAAAAACTTGAAACATACCAAAAATATATTGGAAGACCCCTAAAACCTTAGAAATAGTGGGAAAGATTGTTTATGAGGAATAAGGAATACGGGTGTGGCAAATAACAGGGAAGACTAAGTTATATATTTGCCAAATCATGAATCCTAGATAAAATTTCCATCTGGATAAAATGTTATTAAAATCAGTATCTGGGATTTCATGACCCTGAACACAGAGATTCAATAATCTCTTGACATGTGTTACTGAGAGGGTCAAGATAGTGCCCCAACTAGTGTGGTGACTCAGAAGGAATCCCCAGACATCTGTCAGCATAAAATAATTACTGATATACCCAATGAGATCAAAATTTTAAAGTTAATACTAATAATCATCATAATAAAATGGATTGATAGTTTTAAATTAAGAGAGAATTTTATATTCCCTCTTCCATATTCATTCTGTGGTGTTAATAGCTTCACTCAATGTTCAGGGAACAAAGATTTCAGCACTTAGCATCAAGCCATAATTATTCTTCCTCTTGGTAGTGAAGCAGTTGCATCAAGAGCACTACATGTCACTCATTGCTTGTGGGCAGAAAATATTAGAGAATGTGCCTAAAGCTCTCTAATCATGTGCATTGTTCTGAAGTTTGATTGACAAGGATGAAGTACATTGTGGGTTCTTCATTCTCTCCAATTCTCCCTTCATTTTCTGAATGTGGACAAATAAGAATTAAATAGCTGAAACTATTAATTCATTAATGTTATGTTCTTAGTGTGAATTTTCTATTTGTTATGAAAGCTAACAAAGCACAAAATGGTATAAGCACTAGAATTAATTAGAGTGTCCTGCTACTCATTGTCATTTAATGATTTATAAACATTTGTTCAAGAAAAAAACTATATGTTTCATCTGTTGTTATCACTTTTGTATTAACCATCAATTTGCTCCCTTGGTTTTTAGTTAATTGAACTTTATTGTTTTTATTCAGTTGGCCACATTCACAATAATTATTAAATAAGACCATATTTTACTCCTTTATAAAATTGTGCATTTACATTTCAATGACAGAGAATTTCAAACAATAGGGCCCACAGGAAGATACTCACTTCACTGTTATTTAGCAAGTCACCTGTGTTTGATGACTTTTAGAAGCAACCAGTAATGTGAATTACAGTCCTGACCCATGACACCATCCCTCACCTATCACTGACTATGAATTCCCAGTGACATTGTCAATGAGCTGTGACTATAACCCATATTCACGTATTGACAGGTCAGGCCAGGGCTGAGAAAGCCAAAACCGACCTAGGGAAAAGTTCTTAGTTCTTAGGACTGTAGGGACTTGGTAAGCTTCTGTCTGTGTGTGAATACATGGCACAGAAATTTCCTATAATAATTCCCATTCCTACTATAGGAAGTGGATATGGTTATAGTTCCCTCTATTGTTAATTGTTCAACAAGTTTTTTTTTTTAATTAGTTTCAGAGGTGGAATTTAATGATTTATCAGTTGCATATAAAACCCAATGCTCATTATGTCATGTGCCTACCTTAATGCCCTTCACCCAGTTACTCCATCCTCTACCTCCCCTCCAACAACCTTCAGGTTTCTTTTTTTTTCCTGCAGTTAAGAGTCTCTTATCTTTTGCCTCCTTCTCTGTTTTTATCTTATTTTATTTTTACTTCCCTTCTCCTATGTGCAACTGTTTTGTTTCTTAAATTCAACATGTAAAATAAATGGTAATTATCTTTCTCTGGCTGAGTTATTTTGCTTAGCATAATATCCTCTAGTTCCATCCAGGTCATTGCTCTATAGTTATTTTAAACAGCGTTCAGTCTCATTTAATTTTGACTAATCATTCCTACCCCCACTTCCATTCCCACTCTCACTAATATTTGGCTTATAGGTTATCATCCCTTTCTGGTGCCTCTTCATTCCCTGATGGCTATGGAGTAGACATGGACTACACCCAGCTCAGGTGCCACAGTCCAGGCTCAGGTCTGGGTCCTGGGTAAAGGCAGTGCAGCAATGAAAGACCCTAGCATTCAGCAACATCTCTTCAAAAGTGGTGATTAGTTCTGATCACTCAGAGCTGCTGTGAGGATCAAGATGACCCATGTAAGGGACAGGATTTGCTAGCTAACAAACCTAGTTTAGAATTGCTAACCATGCACTACAAACCCTGTTCCTTACATGAGTCATCTTGATCCTTATCCCCCCCATATTTAACCCCTATCTGTTCAGACATAGAATTATTCTCTTAGTTCCACCAGCCACAATCAATCAAACATCTGATATTGCATTAGACATGTGTGACTTTCATGGTTCTTTCATCTTTTTCCCATTTATTTCAGACTTTATTTGCAGAGCTAGTGATTCTGTGGAAGCACCATTCCTGTCCCTGAGGGGAAGTATGGGCTGTGGTTTTGTGCATTTGAGTTTGGGAACCAAGAGCTCTGGTTCTGAGTTCCCATCATATGTCCAGATAAGGAGGCAGCCAGAGTTGCTTTGGTTTCAATACTGTTTGTCTGGAAAAGGTGGAAATATGAGGCTTCCATCCCAGCACTGCATAGGATTTGGGCTATCCTGTGCTGCAGGTTGTGGGTCCTAGGTAGGGCAGGATTCCCAGGAACTCTTAGGCTTCTGCCAGTTTTGGGTGACCATTCCTCAATCAGTTTTCCTGGGTTCTGGTAGCAGAGAGGAATCTGGCCCCTCAGAGTGGGCCTTTCATCTGTCTCTTGAGTAAGCAGATTAACTGGGATCACTGGCAGGCTGTGCCTAACATTCTTGTCCTCCATCCTGAGATGTCAGAGAGGAACTTATGTTTTCCGTCTGGGGTCTTGTGGTCTCCCCTGTCCTTCCCAATGGATCCTTCAGGCTCGGAGGCCCCTGTTACTCCCTTGGCATTTCCCTGACACCTGGAGAGTCCTTTCTGAACCCCTTCCCTATTTTCAGAATCGACCTAATGTGCTGACCACAGTTCACTTGTGTATGTGGTCAACAGGAGGTGTTCTGAAGCCAGGAAGGTGTTTTAGGTGACAAGGAATAAAGGACATGTTCTCCACTACCATGGAGGGGGGGATACAGGCTATCCTGTTGGTGATAGGACTGAGATTCTGAGGGCAGGGGCTTCTGATGCTGAAGATAGCATGGCAACCTTAGGAATAAAGCAGCGAATGAACCAGCATTCTCTAGAATGATCAGGATAGGGTTTTTTTTTTTCTCTTTAAATATTAATTTGTAAGCGTGCCTGGGTGGCTCAGTTGGTTAAGCATCTGTCTTTGGCTCAGATCATGACCCCAGGGACTAGGGATTGAGCCCCACATTGGGCTTCCAGCTCATCGGGGAGCCTCTTTCTCCCTATTGTTCTGCTATTGCCCTTGGTTATGCTTGCTCTCTCTTTCTCCCTCTCTCTCTCGCTCTGTCAACTAAATAAATAAAACCTTAAAATAAAATAAATTTGGGTTCTCAGACCTTTGGACGTGGACTGGAGATGCACCCTTGACTCTTCTGGGACTTCAGGAGAGGACCAGACACCAAGTTGTGGAACTTTCTAGTTTCCATAACCATATGAACTAACTCTGAAAAACAATGGGTATATCCATATCTATCTATCTATCTACTATCTAACTATCATCTATCTATCTATCTATCTATCTATCTATAGAATTTTCTTGGGGGAAGAGCAAGATAGTGGAGGAGTAGGAGACCTAAATTTTAGCTGGTTCCAGGAATTCAGCTAGATAGTTATCAAACCACTCTGAACACCAACAAACTAAACAGGAGACTGAAGAGAAGAATAGCAGCAATTCTATAAATCGGAAAGTGACCACTTTCTGTACAGTAGGACATGTGGAGATGTGAATATGAGACAATATACAGGAAGATAGTCCATGGCAGAGGGAACTTCAATCAGACAGCTATCAGCAAGTGAAAGAGAAGTGGAGCACAAAATCGTAACTATTAGAGGTCTGTTCTGCTGAGGGACATCACTCCAGGGGCTGAGCGGGGGGTGGAACACTTGCTGGGTCAAGGTGGTATCAGTACCCTTGGAGTCACACAAAGAATGGGAGTGCCTGTGTGGTGCAGAGCTCCCAGGTGTCAAAATGGGGAAGCTGTCTGCAAAGACGGAGCTAAGGAGTGGGCTTTCAGCTTGGGGTTGCCATAAACAGTGATCAAAGGCAATGTGGGCCACCACTCGTTGAGCACGGACCCCACAAGTGGCAGATCCAGGGAGACACCCCCCTTCCTCTACTGGGAAGAGGGGGTCAGAAGCACGCTGCAAGAATCTGCTGGGTTTGGAGACACTGGATGGGGCTATGTGCCAAAGATAGAAATGCTCTGTCATAGGCTGGGTTTGTTCAGAGTGCCACTAGAGACCAGGGAGACAGGAGTGATTGACTGCTTTTATTTGGGGGCTCACTGAGGAGTGGGGCCCTGAGCTCTCAGCTCTTTTGGGGCTGGAGATTGGGAGGCTACCATTTTCATTCCTGTCCTCCAAAGCTGTACAGACAGTTTTCAGGGAACAAAAGCTACTGAGAGCAAACTCAAGCAGATTACTTAGCCTGGCTCCCAGCAAGGTCGGTGCAATTCTGCCTCAGGCAGACATTCGAGAATCACCACAAGAACCTCCCTCCCACAGAAGATCAGCAAGAACATACAGTCAAGACCAAGTTTACCAATCAACGAGAACTGCAAAACTCCAGTGCCAGGGGAATATAGCATGTAGAATTCATAGTTTTTTTCCACATGATTCTTTAGCCTCTCAAAATTATTTTTTTTAATTCATTCTTTTTCTTTTTATACTTTATTTTGAATCTTTTCTCTTTCCTATTTTAAACATCTTATCAATACTTTTTAAAAATCTTTTTTAATTTTCATTTTTATAGTTATATCCTATTCCTTAATTGTATTTAAACTTATTTTTTTTGGAGGAGGCGCCTGTGTGGGTCAGTTATAAGCATCTGCCTTCAGCTCAGGTCCTGATCCCAGGGTCCTAGGATTGAGCCCCACTTTGATCTCCCTGCTCAGCAGAAGCCTGCCTCTCCCTCTCCTACTCCCCCTGCTTGTGTTCCCTCTCTCATTGTGTTTATCTCTATCAAATGAATAAATAAAATCTTTAAAAAATAAACTTAATTTTTGTTATACATATAAGTTTTGTCTTTCTTTAAAATTTTGGGATACGGTTTCTTGTAACAGATCAAACTATGTCCTAAATCTAGCTTATGGCTTTGTTCTAGTCTCCAGCTTGATCACATTCCCTCTTTTCTTTTTATTTTTTTGAAATATTTTATTTATACATTTATTTGACAGAGAGAGGCACAGAGAGAGAAGGAACACAAGCAAGGTGAGCAGGAGAGGGAGAAGCAGGCTTCCCGCTGAGCATGGAGTCCAATGTGGAGTTCTACCCCAGGACCCTGGGATCAGGACATGAACTGAAGACAGGCGCTTATTGACTGAGCTACCCAGGTGCCCCTGTTTTTCTTTTTTCTTTTTCTTATTTTTCCAACCAACGTGTCTTGTCAATTCCTATTTAATTTTTTTTTGGGGGGGCACCTGGGTGGCTAAGTGGGTTAAAGCATCTGCCTTCAGTTCAGGTCATGATTCCAGGGTCCTGGGATCATGCCCCACATTGGGCTCTTTGCTCTGCAGGGAGCCTGCTTCCCCCTCTCTCTCTGCCTTCTTCTCTGCCTAATTGTGATCTCTGTCTGTCAAATAAATAAATAAAATCTTTAAAAAAATAAAATTCTTTTTTTTTAATTTCTATCTTTCCAGTCATATTCCATCCTTTCATTGTGCTTACCCTTATTTTTGTATACATATGTGAGTGTGTGTATGTGTGTATATATATGTGTGTGTTTCTTTCTTTAAATTTTGGGAGGCAGTTTCTTATATCAAACTAAAATACAGCCTCAATCAAATGTGTGGCTCTATTCTACTCACCAGCCTAATCATATTTTTGTTTTCTTTTTCCTTTCTTCTCATCCTGGTTTTGGGTCTCTTCTGATTTACTTAGTGTATATTTTTCTGGAGTTGTTGTTGCCATTTTAGTATTTTGTATTCTCATTCATCTATTCTTCTCTGGACAAATAACAAGGCAGAAAAACTCACCTAAAAAAAAAAAAAAGAAGAAGAAGAAAGGAACAAGAGGAAGTACCGACTACTAGGGACCTAATCAATACAAACATTAGTAAGATGTCAGAAGCAGATTTCAGAATGACAATTATAAAGATGCTATCTGGGCTTGAAAAAAAAAGCATAGAAGATACTAGAGAATCTCTTTCTGGAGAAATAAAAGAACTAAAATCTAACCACCTTGAAATGTAAAAAAGCTATTAATGAGGTACAATAAAAAATGGATGCTCATATTGCTAAGTTAAATGAGGCAGAAGAAAGAATTTGTGATATAAAAGACCAAATAATGGAGAATAAAGAAGCTGAGAAAAAGAGATAAAAACATCTACTGGATCACAAGGGGAGAATTCAAGAGATTAGTGATGCCATAAGTCAAAACAGTATTAGAATTGGGATCCCAGAAGAAGAAAGAAAGGGGGCAGAAGGTATATTGGAACAAATGAGAGCAGAGAAATTCCCTAATTTGGGGAAGGAAATGGGCATCAAAATCCAAGAAGTGTCAAGAATTCCCCTCAAGATAAAAATAGGTGAACACTCTGTCATCTAATAGTTAAACTTACAAATCTCAGAGATAAAAAAAATCCTGACAACAGCTCAGGACAAGAGGTTTGTAACCTACAATGGTAGAGATATTAGATTGGCAGCAGACCTATACACAGAGACCTAGCAGGCCAGAAAGGACTGGCATGATATAGTCAGTGCACTAAACAAGAAAAAAATATGGAGCCAAGAATACTATATCCAGCTTGACTGTCATTGAAAACAGAAGAAGAAATAAAAAGCTTCCATAACAAACAAAACCTAAAAGAATTTGCAAACACCAAACCATCCCTACAGGAAATATTGAAAGGGGTCCTCTAAACAAAGAGAGGGCCTAAAAGTAACAGACCAGAGAGGTACAGAGACAATATACATTAACAATCAACTTTCAGGCAATACAATGGCACTGAATTCATATCTTTCAATAGTTACCCTGAAAGTAAATGGGCTAAATGCTGCAATCAAATGACACAGGATATCAGAATGGATGAGAACAAACACACAAACAAACAAACAAACAATACCCATTGATATGCTGTCTACAAGAAACTCATTTTAGACCCAAAGACACCTCCAGATTTAAAGTAAGTGTGTGGAAAACAATTTACCATGCTAATAGACACCAAAAGAAAGCCGGGGATGGCAATCCTTACATCAGACAAACTAAATTTTAAACCAAATACTATAATAAGAGATGAGGAAGGACACTATATCATACTCAAAGGGTCTGTCCAACCAGAAGATCTAAGAATTTTAAATATCTATGCCCCTAACAAGGGAGCAGATTTTTATTTCCCTTATCTCAAGAAACAAATATAGAAAAATATTTCTATGGCTGATGTCAAAGAGACTACTGTCCATGTTCTCAACTAGGATTTTTATATTTCCAGGTCTCACTTTAAATTCTTTAACCTATTTTTTAGTTTATTTTTGGATATGGTGTCAGAAAGTGATCCAGTTTCATTCTTTTGAATGTAGATATCCAGCTTTCCCATTTGTTGAAAAGACTTACTTTTTCCTATTGGGTATTGTTTCTTAGTTGATGGAGGTTAATTGCCCATAGAGGTGTTTATTTCCAAGTTTTCCATCCTGTTCTCTTGGTCTGTATGTCTACTTTTTTGTCTTTTGATTACTATGGCTTTGTGATATAACTTGAAGACTCAGTGGTGGTTATTGGGTAGGGCACATGCTGTGATGTGCTCTGGGTGTTATATTTAACTAATGAGTTATTGAACACTGCATCAAGAACTAATTATTTAGTATACAGTGGCTAACTGAAAAACAAACAAACAAACAAAAAACACCTCAACAAGTAGGTTTAGAGGGAAAATGCCTCAAAATAAGAAGGACACATTAAAAACAAACAAACAAACAAACAAACAAACACAGTGAACAACATATTTAATGGGGAAAAACTGAGATTTTCCTTTATGGTCTGGAGCAAGATAAGGATGCCCATTCTCACCACTTTTTTTCAACACAGTACTAGAATTCCTAGCCACAGCAATCAGACAACAAAATAAATAAAATCAGTTCAAAGATTAGAAGTAAAATATCCTTAAAATGTCTGCACTAACAAAAGCAATTTATATATTAAATGGGATCCATATCAAAATACCCGCAAGACTTTTTTCACAGAACTGGAACAAACAATCCTAAAATTTGTATGGAACTACAAGAGAATTCAAATAGCTAAAATCATCACAAAAAAAAAAAAAAAAAAAAAAACCAACAAACCTGGAGGTATCACAATTCTAGTCCTCAATAAAAAGAAACTCAACTATTGGGGCAACATTAGAAAAAAAAATGCTTCTGCACGGTGAAAGAAACAGTCAGAAAAAGCAAAAGTCAATCTATGGAATGGGGGAAGACATTTGCAAATTACATACTAATTCAGGGTTAGCATCCAAAATATATGAAGAACTTATAAAGTTCAACACTCAAAAAACAGAAAAGTCTATGTTATAAATGGGCAGAAGACATGAACAGGCATTTCTCTAAAGGAGTTCAGATGGCAAGCAGACACATAAGAAGATGCTGAAAATCACTCATTGTCAGAGAGTTCCAAATTCAAATTACACCGATATGTCACCTTGCTCCCATCAGAAGAGCTACAATCGAAAACACAAGAAAAGTGTTGGTAAGGATGTGGGTTAAGAAAAAACAAAAACAAAAACAAATAACTTTGTGCATTGTTCGTGGGAATGTAAACTGGTGCAGCCATTATAGAAAACAGTATGGAGGTTCCTCAAGAAGTTAAAAATAAATACAGCCAAAGAATAGAAGGACACTAATTCAAAGAGATACAAACACCCACATGTTTATTGCAGCATTATTTATTATAGCCAAGATATGGAAGCAGTCGATGTATCCACTGACAGAGGAATAGATAAGGAAGTGTTATATAAATGCAATATAATATTATTCAGCCATAAAAAAAGAATGAAATCTTGTCATTTGAAATTACATAGATGGAGCTGGGCATATAATGTCAAGAAAAATGTGTCAATGAGGGAAGATAAATACCATATGATTCCATTCATATGTGGATTCTAAGATCAAAGCAAATTATTAAAGAAAGAAAAAAGACAGAAAAAGGTAGACCATCTGAGAAACAGACTTTCAAATATAGAGAACAAATTGTTACCAGAGAGGATATGGGTGTGGGATGGGTGTAATATATGTTAGAGATTAAGAGTACACTAATCATGATGAGCACTGAGTATTATACTGAGTTGTTGAATAACTATACTGTCTACATGGAACTAATATAGCACTTTATGTTAACTATAGTGGAATAAATATAAAAAAAATAAAAATGCACTGAAAAAGTCCTCTGAAAGTATAGAAAACTAAAGAGATTTATGTAATGATATTACAATAGACTGAATGAAATCATATGCTATATCTAGAACACCAAAAAGAAATATGTTATTATGCAAAGATAAATTTAATGTTTTAATTTTTCACAAAAGACAGAAATGTTAACTTATTTTATGTTAAGTAATGAGATTCTGCTGCTGGTGGTAATTATATACACCCATTCCAACACAGTTGTATGCAACATAAAGTTATACTTAAAGGTACTATATCAAAAACTAATGATGTACTGAATGGTGACTAACATCACATTATAGAAAATGTAAAAAGGGGCGCCTGGGTGGCTCAGCGGGTTAAGCCGCTGCCTTCGGCTCAGGTCATGATCTCGGGGTCCTGGGATCGAGCCCCGCATCGGGCTCTCTGCTCAGCAGAGAGCCTGCTTCCTCCTCTCTCTCTGCCTGCCTCTCTGCCTGCTTGTGATCTCTCTCTGTCAAATAAAAAAAAATGTAAAAAAAAAAACAAAAACAAAAACGTATTTACCTTGTATGGCATGCCACTATAACAAAGAATAAAATATAGATATGTCCTATAAATAACAGGTATATTTCTTTTGCAAAACTCTTCAAATACCTTTTACCTATTTATATTTATATTATATGACATTTGCCTATATTAAATATTTATTCTCTTTAAGTGAGAAACTGTATGGAGTGTCTAAGACATTTATATACTTATATTTGGACCTTAATGATGTTAATATAAAGGAACATGGGTATATTTTTAAATTATGTCTTCAATAACTTTGCTACATTATAATTAAAGATATTATTATTCTAGGTGAATCATAATTGGCATGATATTTCAAATTGCCTTTTTAACAGTGTTTTTGAAGTGATCCAACTAATTTATATTTCAATAATTTTCCTATACAGGTTCCATTTACCTATTTGCACAATGAAATTGGTTAAACTTTATTTAATGCTGTTTAGTCCCACCTCATTTCTCAAAGCAAGTTTCAATTGATAATGTAACAAAATTACAAATAACTGTGTTGATACTTGTAACACATTGCATTATCTTATGTTTTACCTAAATCATATTAAACTCCTGGCATTCTTCTTTTCCCCCTGGGAAATATGAGAGTGTTAAGGGATTTGGTAACATTTCACAACTGTTCCAATTAGGCATTCCTTTTACCTGATTCATTTCTCTAATCATAATGGAATAAAATCCCCATGTTTACACACCCTCAGGTTTAAATTCCTTTATTCAGTGTTTATTTCCCATGTTGTATGAAAGCAAACACACAGAACAAATTTAGTTAAGGGTCTTTCTATTTATTTAGCTTAAATATTCAGCCTGTACTGAGTAACAGGTACAAGATTGAATTTTCTGGTTTCCTAGTCTTTGTGAACAGACCATTAATCACCAGGAAGGTAAGTAGCTATAAAAATTCATATTACTTCACACATGATTTCAGATTTGTAACTATGGAAAGCTCAATGATTAAATTTTAGGCATATATCACTAACTAAAATGTATGAGGATCTTCTGCTATTTTAGAAATCTTTGTTATGTGGACAAAGCCTCTTCCTAACTTGGCTCCACATACATAAGCCTTTCTCCACAGGGTGTTTTACCTGAATTAAAAGAAAATCTGGAAATAATAACTCAGCCAGTTAGAAAGTACAGACTAAGTTCAAAATGAAGTTAATTAAAGTCCTCTTTCATTAATATTTTTTCTTCTACATTTTCAGTGGCCAGCTATTTATGGTTATAGTGAAAACATTCATGAATAGTACAGAATATATACTATATTCCTCTGATGAAATGATAGGGTATTTAAATAGTGATAAACTCTACAAAGGCTCTGCTTTTTAGAGTAAATAATATGAAATTAACAGGCTTGGGTATCAAGAAGTAAGAAATTAGAATGAAAAAGAAGTATCAAATCTATTAGTCAGTCAATAACTATTTTGCAAAGTGCAACCATTCACTCTCAATAATCTAGGTAATTGGCATTATAGTTGTTTTTCAGAAGGAGAAAGTACAACTAAAGGGACATCTGGGTTGGCTCAATGAGTAAGGGTCGTCCTTCAGCTCAGGTCATGATCCTTCAGTCCTGGAATCGAGCTCCACATTGGGCTCCCAGCTTCACACAGAATCTGCTTCTCCTTCTGTCTACTGCCCTCTGTCAAATACATTTTCAAAAATTCTTTTAAGAAGGCATTACTTTAGAATTTGCAAAATATGGAGAAGACTAGGGCCCAATTGTTTTCAAGGGAATTTAATTTCCCCAGTTAGATATGGAACAGATCATCTCACCTGAATTATTCTAAGAAAAATTGGAATTTTAAACACATGATTTGATCAATTTTTATTTAACACATTTATCAGTATTTGTGATCTTTAATATATTTTGTGTGAAAAAATTGAGTTATATCAATTGGAATCCCAATTTTGCAAACAATAGAAAATGAAATTTAGAATGAATTAAATATTAATTCTTTGACATGCAGTTAATAAATATACGATACAAAATCTAGGTACTGAATCTTGACTCCAAATTCTGTTCTCTCGGCACAAAAGCAGAGCTACCAGTATGTTTACTCAGGACAATTTAGGTAAAAAGTAATATATTTCATTGTTTAATCATACCTTTTAAGAGAAGGAATGAGATAATGACTTAAAGAGATGTTATTGTGAGGTTAAATAATTTGGAACTTAGCAGAGGTGAGCTGCAGGTGCATATCTCAACAAATCTTTTCCTGTATTGATATAAAGGTGCACATGACCATGAGAACATTTATCACCTAGGGGATTTCTAAAGTGGTCATTTCCCATTTGAATACAGTGCATAATTTATTCATCACCAGGATTAAATAGCCATATGAGTATTCTTCATATCCCTATTTATTCTTGAAAGTTGGGTGAATGGTCCATAGAAGGACTAATAACGAGTCTAGGAAAACTACATGTGTATCTAGAAAACTCTAGGTATCTAAAAAACTTTAAGTATCTGAACTGAGAAACAGATCTACAAAATACCAAATATAAGATACCAGCTCACACAAGTCAAAATAGCTAAAATTAGCAACTCAGGAAACCATAGATGTTGGCAAGGATGTGGAGAAATGGGAACCCTCTTATACTGTTGGTAGCAATGCAAACTGGTGCAGGCACTCTGGAAAAGAGTATGAAAATTCCTCAAAAAGTTAATAATAGGGGGCGCCTGGGTGTCTCAGTTGGTTAAAGCAACAGCCTTTGGTTGTTGGTTAGTTTGGATCCCAGGGTCCTGGGATCAAGCCCCACATCAGGCTCTCTGCTCCATGGGGAGCCTACTTCCTCCTCTCTCTCTGCCTGCCTCTCTGCCTACTTGTGGTCTCTGTCTGTCAAATAAATAAATAAAATCTTTTTAAAAATGTTAAGGATAGAACTAATCTATGGTCCAGAAATTTCACTACCATGTGTTTATAAAAGGATATAAAAGTATTTCAAGGGGAACATGCAACCAAATGTTTATAGTGCAATGTCCAGAATAGCCAAAATATGGGAAGAGCCCCAATATCCATCAACAGATGAATGAATAAGGAATTTATATGTGTGTGTGCATGTGTGTACAAACACAATTAGATATATAGATATAAACACAATGAACTATTATTCAGGCATCAAAAATAATGAAATCTTTTCATTTGAAAGGATATGGATGGAACTCAAGGGTATTGTGCTAAGTGAAATAAGTCAACAAGAGAAAGACAAATACCATGTGATTTCACTCATGTGGAATTTAAAGAAACAAAATAGATGAACATAGGGTCAGGGAAGGAAAATAAAATAAGATTAAAACATACAGGAGTGGGGAACATAACTTTCTTAACTATTGGAAAGAAATTTAGGGTTGGTGGAGGGAAGGTCAGTGGGATGATGGGTTAATTGTGTAGTGACCATCAAGGAGGGCACTTGATGTAATGAACACTGGGTGTTATATGCAACTGATTAATCATTAACTTCTAGCACTGAAATTAATAATACAGTATATGTTAACTAAATTGAATTAAAATTTTTTAAATAAAGTAATTAAAAAAGCAAAATAAAAGAAATTCAAGTATATGACATACATTTAGGAGAATTAGATTTTACTAGCCATCTCAGAATCTGTATGCACATAGTTCCATAACACTTGATGGCTCTACTGCAATGTTTATGTTTAATAGACTAGCTCACAGAATTTTGCTTTGTTCTAAGGATCAGTTTTGAAACCAAGAGGAACTCCCAGAAGCAGAGCAAAATCAATCTGATTAGTTGTATCACACCAGAAAAGATCAACAGAATTGCTTATAAACCACTCATAAACCCAACTTTTTATTCAACCTCTTTTGGACTGAAAGAATCTGTATCCAAAACTCATTAAAAAGGGGAAATACCCATATAGCTAAGTTTTTCACATCAGGTAGGGCAAATGAACCAACGTGTGTTCACTTTTTGGTGAGTTGCAAATAGAAAATACACCATGTGATTTGTTGCACAAAGTAATTTTTATTTTTAGGAAATGAGAACATTACTAGGAATAACTTCCAAAACTGTAACTCCCCAAGCAAGGGTGAATGGGTTCCTTTTATTTAGGGTTAGGATGAATATTTAAATAGAGAACTAGTGTCATTGTATGTATATGTAGGCATAAGGCCACACACACACACCTGTCTATACATACATTGTTTGTTATGCAAATGAGGCCTATGCTCCTCCTTCTGTGGACATTTTAGTATTATAATGAGTTAAAGGTAGTTGTTGGTTATTCAGCAGATCATTCCACGGTCCCTTTGTGTGTGTGCAAGTTGCGGGTTACACTTAAAGTGGTCTGGGAGGTCTGCTGGCTAGAGGTCTTTGCAGGGCAATTGCTAGAGCTTGAGGGTTCCAGATGCCTGAGTTAAGAGAAAAGCTTGAAAAATAAAAAAGAGCTTAAGGAAAAACATGGGACAAAGATCAGTGGATGAAGAAGTGGCCAGATGGTGAAGAAGTAGGAAACCTTGTTTCAACTGGTCCCCTGAATTGAGCTAAATGTCTACCAGAACACTCTGAACACCCATGAAATCAGCCTGAGAGGTAAGATTATACACTTCTGGATCTCTACAAGGACAGGAGATCATCAGTGCAGAGGGAAAGCAGAGTGGGAGTGCTCGGACTGTTATCAGAGGATAACCAGAAGGGGGAGGGAGCCACCAGAAGCAACCCATTGGAAAATAATACCCCAGTATGAAAGTGCCCTGTGGTTGGGGACCAGCATTAACTTGGAGACTGGTTAAAAACACTCAAAAAGAGCAAAAGATCTTAAGGGGCAACTGGTAGAATTGGGTGGTCAAGGGCATGGGCTTAATTAAGCCCATGGTTCCAGGACGGTCACCACCTGTGACCACCTCAGACAGAAAGGGTCTGGCAGGACCTCCATTCTCTGTCCTAGATCCCAGGGCTTTCTGCTACTTGCACCATCACTTGGCTGGGCACACTCCCACCTATTCTGAAAAAGCCTAGTGTTGGCGCCAGCTGGCAGTCTCTAGGACTGCAGTCTTCCACAACTGGCCACAGGGTCTAAATGTTCCCAGCCCATGCCTGAGAGAACCCGTGTGATCTCTGGGATCTCTGGTCAGGATCGCTCTGGGGCAGCCTTCTGCAAACTGTACGACCATGGAGTCTGAGCACACCCAGCATGGGCCTTAAACCAGAGAGCAGTATTGGCAAAAAGAGCCACTGGAAGCGGGTTCCCTGGACCAACATTGCTAGTGATTTTAGTGGTGCAGGGGCTTTGGGTGACCACTGGGACAGTGGTTGGGAGTGTGCACCACCTGTGGGAGGTTGTGGTGTTCAGCAGAGTTTGCAGAGGGGGAGTCTGTGTTTTCTGGACCACCCAGAGCAGAGTAGACTGAGGCTACTCGCTGAGGCAGAGGTATGGGTGCAGACAGATTCTTTCTTTGCTCTGACACTTGAAAAACTGCAAAAAGCTGCCGAAGAGAGGGAAAAAATACAGAGAATTGAAGACTGAAAAGAGAGTTTCTGAGGAGCCCAGCCCCTCAATAACCTGCAGGGTGACTCAACCCAAGCAGGACTGATGTGAGAATAACACAGCAGGCCCCTCCCCCAAAAGAAGTTAAAAGAATGAGAGGACAACAACCAGAGAGTCCCTATACAACTGTAAAACCCCAACATCAGGAGAAAACAATATATTAAGCTCATGGTGTTACCCTAAAATCTGTGTGTTTCATAGATACAACTTTTATTTCTTTTAATTCGTTCTCATGATTCTTGTTCCTTTAATTTTTTTAACATATTTACCATTACAAATAAAGGTTTAATACAACATATTCCATAACTTTTTAACTTGAACTTTTTTCATACATATACCTGTGTTTCTTTTAGTTTTTCCTTTCTTTTTTTTTTTTAAATGAACATATAGATAAAAGCTTCAAGGTAATCCTCTTTCCCTAATCAATATTAACCCTATATATAAACCAGTTTTTTTAAGATTTTACTTATTTATTTTACAGAGATCACAATTAGTCAGAGAGGCAGGCAGAGAGAGGGTGGGGGAAGCAGGCTACCTGCTGAGCAGAGATCCCAATGCAGGCCTCGATCCCAGGACCCTGAGATCATGACCTGAGCCAAAGGTAGAGGTTTAACCACTGAGCCACCCAGGTGCCCCTATATAAACCAGTTTTAATTTCCCTTTATTTCTGGAAAGTTGAGTCCTTTAACAAAGATATCACGTTGACATCTTTAACAAAGATATCAAGATACACCCAGGAAGAATCAAAATAAACTTCCTCACCCACATCAAGGATTTATAACCACCCTCCCATCTTTTACTTCTGTCAGTGTTTCTGTGCATGTGTTTTGTTCTGGTATTATATAGATCCTATTCTTAGGGTTCATTTTGGCTGGGTTCTTCTTTTTTTCTTGTCATTTAATTTTGTTGGTCTTTCTCTTAGTTCATATTTGTTTATATATCTTATAAATCTTACTTTTGGGGCTCATTCTGCCTAAGTTCTTTCTCTCTCTCTTTCTCTCACTTTTTTTCTTTCTCTCTCTCTTTTTCTTTCTTTTTCTTTTCTTTTCTTTCCTCTTTTATCTTCTTTTTCAGTGGTGAATTCTGATTGCTCTGAAACTTTCCAGGGTGCACCTTGCCTGGATCACAGTTGATATATTCATCTATATAACCCCCCAGCCACCTCTCACCAACATGACTAGGAGGAGGAACACCCAACAGAGGAAAAATTCAGAGACTGTGCCCTCTCCCTTGTAATTATTGGATATGGACATAAACAATATGTTGGAAAGGAAATTCAGGGTAATAATTATCCAGGAAGTAGCTACACTGGAGAAAACCATTAGTGGCAACATAGAACCTCTAAGAGCAGAAGTGAGAGCCAATCTGGAAGTACTTAAAAGTGTTATCAATGAGATCCAATCTAATCTAAATACTCTAACAGCTCGTGTAACCAAGGCAGAAGATAGAATTAATGCTCTAGAGGACAAACTAATAGAGAAAAAGGATCAGGAGGGGGCCTGGTACAAACAGATTAGAAGCCATGAAAACAGAAGTAGGGAAATAAATGACACCAGAAACATTCTAACATCAGAAATACTGGGATCCCTGAGGGTTCAGAGAAGGAGAGAAGACTAGAAGATATAGTGAAAATATACTGGATGAAAATTTCCCCAATCTAGGTGATGAAAAAACTGTTTGTATCCTAGAGACAGAAGGGACACTTCCCAAGATCACTGAATCTAGAAAGACCACCAGAACTTGATTGTGAAATTCACAAATCATAATTTTAGACAAGAGGTCCTAAGGGTATCTAGGAGGAAGAAATTCCTTATGGACAGAGGAAGGTACATCAGAATAATGTCAGACTTGTCCACAGAAACCTGGAACACAGAAAGGACTAGAAAGGCATATTCAGGACACTAAATGTGAAGAACATGGAGCCAAGAATACTTTATGCAGCAAGGCTGACATTCAAAATGGATAGAGAGATAAAGAGCTTCCAAGACCAGCAAGGTATAAAAGAGTATGTGACTACCAAGCTGGATCTACAAGAAATATTAAGGGGGGATGCTATAAAAGAAGAAAGAAGCCAAAAGTGACATAGAACAGAAATTTACAGAGACAACCTATAGAAACAATGACCTCACAGGCAACATGATGTCAATAAAAGCTTATCCTTCAATAATCACTTTTTTAAAAGATTTTATTTATTTATTTGACAGAGAGAAATAACAAGCAGGCAGAGAGGCAGGCAGAGAGATGGGAGGAAGCAGGCTCCCTGCTGAGCAGAAAGCCCGATGTGGGGCTCGAACCCAGGACCTGGGATCATGACCTGAGCCGAAGGCAGCGGCTCAACCCACTGAGCCACCCAGGCACCCCTCAATAATCACTTTCAACGTGAGCAGGCAAACTGCTCCCATAAAAAGGAACAGGGTTGCAGATTGGATAAAAGGATAGGACCCATCCATATGCTGTCTAAGGGGACACATTGGGAGCCTAAAGATGCATCCAGACTGAAAGCGAAGGGATAGAGAAGAATCTTTTATGCCAACGGGCCTCAAAAGAAAACTGGGATAGTGATTTGCATATCAGATAAATTAGATTTTAAGCTAAAGACTGTAGTCAGAGATACAGAAGGATACTACATGCTTAAAGGGTCTATCCACCAAGAATATCTAACAATTGAAAATATTTATGCCCCCAGTATGGGAACAGCCACTACACAAGCCAACTGTTAATCAAAATAAAGAGTCATATTGATATGAACACATTAATTATAGGGGATCTTAAGATGCCACTTTGATCAATGGACAGATCATCTAAGCAGAAAAATCAACAAATAAACAAGACCTTTGAATGACACATTGGACCAGAAGGACCTCATAGATATACACAGAACATTCCACCCTAAAATAACAGAATACTCATCTCAAGTGCACATGAAAACTTCTCCAGGAGACACCACAAACTGGGTCACAAATCAGGGCTCAAGGGATACCAAAAGATTGAGATTTTTCCCTGCATATTCTCAGACCACAATGCTTTGAAACTGAAATTTAAGCACAAGAAAAAAATCTGGAATGAATTCAAGCACTTAAAGTTAAAGACCAGCCTACTCAAGAATGCTTGGATAAACCAGAAAATCAAAGAAGAACGTAAACAATTCATGGAAACCAAGAAGAATGAAGACACATCAGTCCAAAACCTATGGGATATGGCAAACGTGGTCCTAAGGGGAAAAATA